>NC_060951.1:1954402-1981919 GCF_022045245.1 Lucilia cuprina | reverse complement strand
AACAGAACTAGAACAGAACTAGAACAGAACTAGAACAGAACTAGAACAGAACTAGAACAGAACTAGAACAGAACTAGAACAGAACTAGAACAGAAATAGAAAAGAACTGGAACAGATCATAACTAGAACCGAATTGAACTAAAACCGTTTTTAAAGAATTGATTAATTTAACCAAAATTAATATTAATCATACGCCTAAGTAATTACAATTTAAATTTGAAATATTAAAAAAAATACTTTTTTCTACTTCTAAAGAAACGAATGGAAGTAATTAAACATTTCTTTTTAAATACAATAAAAATATCATAAATATTCATATTACTCATACGTTTTGAAGTAAACATAATTGTTAATAATCATACGCTTTGTTGTTTCTATGAAAAATAATATATAAAAAAAAACGTTTTAATAACTGCTTTTAAAAAATGTCAGACATAATTTTCTTAACAATTATAAAGGTTTCAATTTTAATTAGTAAACCTCCAACCCCTTTAACTAAAAACCAAAATTTAAAACTGTCTATGAAAGATTTTATAATCTCCGTTTTTTTTTTTGTAAAATATAAAAGGCATGTCTCCTTTTTATATATATTTACGTGCTTTTTAAGTGAAAACTTATAATAATTGTAATAAGAATAATAATTTTCCAGGCATAAAAAGGTATTTTAATGAGCATATTTCTGACAACATATGAGCATAGGTTTCATGAGATATACATACTTATGTATAATAAATATAAATCTAACAGACAGGAAGGCAGAGACAAGACAATTTTAGTTCCTGCAAACAGAATTAAAGAAACTAATAAAAATGAAAACATTTGTAAAGAATGCTTAAGCAAGAGGTAAGCAGGGGGAGGCCTTAAACTTGCAGCAAACACCTTAGTTATTATTATAACTAACATTGAATAGTTACAGCACAAGCTGTTGCCTCAACTCTTGTAAAGAAGGCCTATTGAAGGAGCTGCTGCTGTTGGTTTTTTTCTTTTGAACAGCGAATGGCTGTTTTACCTCTTCTCTACTAAATCCTCTTAGAATATATATTAACATCTTTTGTGTCTTTTTATGTGGCAGGTAGAATATTGCGTTTTGTGTGTTTAATAATGCCAACTGCTTCATGCTACATTATGTTGTATATATTTTATAAATTATTCATGTGATTTTGAGCATATAGTAGGTACACTTCTATTTCATCTTTTTAAAGCATATAAACTCAAACATGTAGGGTTTTTTGTTTGTCAAGATACACAAGACACACATACATGGTAAAATATATGTACATGACAAAAAAAGCCAATGAATATATTTGTTACTTACGAAACGAGACATATTTTAAATTAAAGACAAGGGATTAAAACAACTGCAGAATGAAGTAAAATATTGTAAAGAAATGAAAACGTGTGTTAGACTTAATAAAAATAAAATTTAAATTTAAAAATAATGTTTGGAACACGTTTGTTTTGAATTTATTAAGGGAGTTAAATAAAACGTGTAAATTAAAAATATAATGAGCTTAAATGAAAGTAAGGTTAACACCTTTTAAAAATTTTTCAAAAAAGAGTTTTTCTTTAATTCTACTCCTATTTTTGCGCCACTATATTTTATTTGTTAACTAATTTTCATTACATCTTTTTTTCTCTTTTTCATATCCTTTATCCTGGCCAGTGTTACAATCAAAAGTGTTTACATTTCACTGATTATTAAAATAGTTTAAATATTTACACTACTAAAACTACACCTCGTTAATTTTAAAAGCTTTTTGCTTAAATGAAAATATATAAAAAAAGAAAATAAAAAATACTTCTCACAGTCCACATGAAAACAATCGTAAAGTGTTTGCTGTTAAAAAAAATTTTAACACTTTTCATTAAAATGAAAATTGTAGAAACGAAAAGTCAAATGAGCAGCTAAAGTTTTTAAATTAATTTTTTACAAATCATTTACACAAGTTTAAACAAATATTTAAAATTTTTTAAAACAAGTTATGTATATGAAAAAATTTAGACATTTTTGTTAATTTTTATAAAAAGTTTGTAAATTGTAAGAAATTTCTTTAAAAATATAAAGTTTTTACTACAAAGCGTATAATTAATATTAATTAAAATAGATTTAAAAATGCTTTTTATGTTAAGAACTAGTTTAGTTCCAGTTCTAGTTCTTTTCTAGTTTTGTTCTGTTCTAGTTCTGTTCTAGTTCTGTTCTAGTTCTGTTCCAGTTCTGTTCTAGTTCTGTTCTAGTTCTGTTCTAGTTCTGTTCTAGTTCTGTTCTAGTTCTGTTCTAGTTCTGTTCTAGTTCTGTTCTAGTTCTGTTCTAGTTCTGTTCTAGTTCTGTTCTAGTTCTGTTCTAGTTCTGTTCTAGTTCTGTTCTAGTTCTGTTCTAGTTCTGTTCTAGTTCTGTTCTAGTTCTGTTCTAGTTCTGTTCTAGTTCTGTTCTAGTTCTGTTCTAGTTCTGTTCTAGTTCTGTTCTAGTTCTGTTCTAGTTCTGTTCTAGTTCTGCTCTAATTCTGTTCTAGTTCTTTTCTATTCTGTTCTGTTCTACTATATTTCTTCTTTAGTTTAACTTTAGTTTTTGTTGTAATTTTCTTTAGCTGCAGAGTAGAATTAGGAAAATAAAATTTCGTCCAACATTGCGTATGATTAATATTAATTTTCTTCTCTTTTAGAAAATCCTATTCTTATACCCAATTTTCTTAAGTTTTTGTTACCGTTTTATTATACATTTAATACTTTACTGCATTTATTACCAGGTTTATTAAATTTTACTATACATTTGTGTATAATTTAATATAATTTTGTTAAAATTAAACTAAAACATTTTAATATTTCTCTTTTTCCCTACTTAATAAATATTAAATATTTCTCTCACAAAAAAAAAAAAAAGAAAACCTAAATATAAGGGTCTTAACACCAGAGAAAACCCCACAAAAGCTAATAAACATATTTAATGCATTTGAATTTTATGTGGGAATTAAACTCTGGGGTATAAGCGTCAGCAGCAGACCCTTAGAATTTTGTATTAAATGTAAATGAAAACACACGTGTCTTTTTGAAACTAATTCACATTTGTAAAAGATTTTTTTCTGCAGCCAAAAAAAATTAATTATATTTTTATGTAAAACTGTGAGTAAAAATCTTACAGTGATTGTTTTTACTCATGGAAGAAATTTTTTCTTTAGAAGTTTAATATAAGTTAGAAATTTTGTTTAAGAATTTAACCCATTTTGTATTATTTTTCAAAATAAAAAAAAAATTTGTTCGGGGTGGCGTATGATTGATATTAATTTGGAGTTATTTTAGAAAATTTGAAAAATGTTTGATTTTTAGAAAAGACTTTAGAATGTTTAGAAGATTTATTCCTATTCAATAAAATTCTCTAAGATTTGTTGAAAGAAAATTTTCAAAAGTTTTTTTAAAGATAAGGAAATTTGATTTTAAACTTGAAAATTGTTTACATTCAATAAGTATTTATTCTAGTTTAAAAGCTTAATTTCAATTTTATTTTTATTGAAAAATTGTTTTTCATTTTGTTATAAATAAATTGCTTTTCCTTCTTTAACAGATATGAAAAATATAAATCGTTTGTATTGTAAATAACTGTATGCAAAAATGGCAAATGTTGCCAGGGTCACGATTTTTTTGTTCTTTCAACATTATCTTTATTTTATTTAACAATTGCTGCTGTTGTTGATGTTGCTTTTTTTTTGAAGTCTTTTTTGTTTTTTCATTTTTATTTTTGCAATTTTTATACAAAAACTGATTTTTTTCATTCTTTCTCTCATACTTCTCTTGATCATCTTGACTTTATTTTACAATTTTTCATATATTTTGGAATGTGATATGAATGCTTGTATAAGATTTCATAAGAAAAAACTTTTTAAATGTGAAGATTTATCAAGCGCTAAAGTTAAAGGTAGAAAATCTTTTAAATCCCTACAGTCCGCAGCATCTTATTTTTATTATTTAGTTATTGTTCAATTCTAGATCATTTTTAATTCTGTTCTATGTCTGTTCTAGTTCTGTTCTAGTTCTGTTCTGTTCTAGTTCTGTTCTAGTTCTGTTCTAGTTCTGTTCTAGTTCTGTTCTAGTTCTGTTCTAGTTCTGTTCTAGTTCTGTTCTAGTTCTGTTCTAGTTCTGTTCTAGTTCTGTTCTAGTTCTGTTCTAGTTCTGTTCTATTTCTGTTCTAGTTCTGTTCTAGTTCTGTTCTAGTTCTGTTCTAGTTCTGTTCGAGTTCTGTTCTAGTTCTGTTCGTTTGTTAAACATGTAAATTCCTATTAACTTTAATTTTAGCTTTTATTTAAGAAATGGTGTATACATATATGTGAACATTTCTTTAGCATTAGCTTAAGTTATAAGGATCTTCCAAATGTAAAATGTCTGAGTAGCTAGATTTTCTTTTTATTTTTTTAAATTTTGTTATGTTAAAAATATATACGCTCATTATTTTCTTTAAGCTACTACAACAAAATTCCAAAAAACAAAAGCATTATGAACAGTGTATATAGCCCTTAACTAAAAGTAAATGAGAAAAATGTTTTAAGAAATAAAAAAAATTTTTGGAAAAGAAACCTTTTTGTTTGTGTAATACACACAGTAATATAGTAATAGCAACTGTAGAAATACTAAAAAGAAAGTATAAAAATAATGACAAATTTTAATACCTCCTGGGGTTAAATGAAAATATTAAAAAGATGTTGTAAATTAAAAGAATATGAAATGAATTTTAATTACTACTTTTTTAAACAAAATAAAGCAATTGAAATTATGGGTTTTAAAGCTTTTAAACAAGAAAAAGGAATTAGTTGTTAAGAAGTTGTTAGAGAAAAGAAGTTACTTAAGAAAACCTTATAATAAAAGGAACTTATTAAGAATATTAGTAAATTGTGAAAAAAATTATTTAATTAATTTTTTAAATTTTTTTATTTTTTTTTAATATTGAAAATTTTGAAATTTTTTCTTTCAAAGTGATTTTATTTTCCAAAAAGTATAACTAGGATTATAATGTTTAAAGAAAAGTTTTGCACAAGTGTTCTTAAATGATGCTGTAAAAATAGTTTAAATCATTTAAATGGGAACAAAGTTATTAAGAAATATATAAAACTACCACTGAATTAATATTAATCATACGTACTGTTGGAAATAAAATTTGAAAGCAATATAACTTTTAAACTATTTAAAAGAATTTAATGCAACAAAAAGTAAATGAATAATAATAACTAATTGTATTAAAGAGTATTTATAACTAAAATATTTAATACCCCAAAAGAGCGTTTAAGGGTTAAAAATAAAAACAGAAAAATAAAAATCTTAAAAAAAATTAAAAATTTTTTTTTTAAATTAATAAAAATTGTTTACTGATTTGTAGGAATTAATAAAGTTTAATGAAATTAAATCATTAAGGGGTGATTATAAGGTTATTGTCATCAAGTTGTTTTATAAAATTTATTAATTCTTTTTTAATAATTTATACAAAACCCAGTCAAACTTAACAAAGCAATATGTTAATATTGCTATTATACAGATTTTGTTTTTTAGTCCATTTTATTATTAGTTTTTCAATTTAAACTGATGGAAATAAAATGTAAATTGATTATTTTTGTCAGAAAGAAAAAAAGCACTGAAAACTAAATATGTAAATTTATTCTTATATGTATATACATACTGCCAACTGTCAAACTGTCATGTGTCAGGGATTGTATTTCAAATATATTGTATTTTCTATATAGTCAGGCCCCCTTACATATACCAACTGTTTGCTACAGATAAATATAACAAAAAAAATCACTATTTATTTCCGCAAACAATAGCTTGTTATGTATCAGAGTGTGAGTGTGTTATAGTGTGAAATTATGTGCATGCATTAACATGCAAATTTTTGTTTCTTTTTTCTCTTTATATATATTTATAAAACTACTAAATAAATATGCAGTAAAAATAATGAAAAATAATAAAATAAATGTCAATTATTTATTTAAAAAAAATTATTGTTTTCTCTATTTTTTGTTGTTGTTTACGGCTTATAAATCAAGTATTATTTGTTAGATTTCTATAACAAGAAATAAATTTTCAAAATAAATATTATTTTGTGCCTAAATGTATAAAGTTTAAAGGCTTTTTAGCTTTGAAACAATAGAATTGGGAAAAATTAAAACAAAAATGAAAAAAGTTTAAAAAATATTTTTATATAAAAAAGCTTTTTGTCACAAATTTTGTTAAAAAACTAATAAGTTTATCTTCAGTTTCTTAAACAATATTAAGTTTTTTATAAAATAAAGTATTTTTCTTTTTTATTTTCTTTCAAAATTATACATTTTTTAAAAATTTAAAAATTTTCCCCTTTTTTCCTTTTAGTGTTAGTTTTATAAAGCCTTAACTACTAAAGTATGAAATTTTTATTTCAAATATTAATTGTGTATCTGCCTTGAAATGTTATTAAGCTAAATGTAAAGAAATTATATAAATCCGTTTTAAACTAAAAAAGTTATTAAATAAAAATTTAAAGAAACTCTTACAATATTTGAATTAATATCAATCATACGCCCCCTGGAACAAGAATTTTTTGAAATGCCAAAACTTTTAAAACTTTTAAAGAAGTTTAATGAAAACAAAAGCGGTGCCAACAAAAACTAAAGTTATTTTTAAAAATTTTAAGTTTAAAGAATTTAACAATTGATTTTTTTTTAAATTTTAATAAAAATATTTTTTTTTAATTTTGCTTTAAATTTTAACAACTTTCTTTTAATTTTCAAGCAATTTTTGTTAAATATTTTGTTTTTGCAAATAATTTATTATAAAGTTTAATAAAAAACAAACTTTAACAAGTCATTAAAAGAAATCTCTTAAGAAGTAAATTTTTTTTACAAGTTGCACAACATGCTGAAAAAAAATCTTAGGAAAAATAAACGATTTTTTAATGTGTGGTAATTTTTAGGAAAAGTCATGCTGTGTAAGATTTATTTTTAGAGATTTAGAAAATATGTTTTTTTATTCGCAAACTGCTTATGAACATTAAATAGAAAAATAATCATTAAGTAATAAATTTAAGTGAATTCCTCCTTGCAAAAACAAACTAAAGTAGAATATTTATGATTTAAGGTTTTTTTGTGAAATTTTTGTTTGAAAACTTTTTTAACTTTGTTTTATTTATTGTTAAGAAACTTTGTTTTCTTTTGCAGTTTAGTTTGTTTAGCTGGCCATTATTTGAATAATTGTGTATGATTAATATTAATTAAAAATTAAGTATGTGTCACGTACCACAAGAAAAGGGTTTTTAATGCTTGAGTAAACAATTGTTTGGCAGTTTTTTTGTTGAATTTAGCAAAATTTTATGCCTAAAAGTATGTTTTGAGTTTTTTTAATTAGCAACAGCTTTTGTTAAAAAGTTAAATAAGAAAAGGGGCAGTCTTTTTTTGACAGTTTAGGATTTAGTTTTAATAAAAAAAGAAGTAAAATAAAGAAATGAATTCTGAAAAACTAACTTTTTCAACATATTTGGGTAAATATTTTCTTTATATTTTTTTAAATAAATTACAAACAAAAATATATTCATTAATTTTATAAAACTAAAAAATTGGTTAACATTTTTCAAATCCTTATAACTTTCAGCAAAAGTTGAGTAGTGTAATGAAATTTGTATTACATCTTCCTTGAAATGTGGTTATTCATTGTTGTAAAAATGGTTGAAATCTTTTAAATAGGAAAAAAGTTATAAAGAAAAATATAACATAACCTCTTAATTAATATTAATCATACGTACTGGAGGAAATAAAATTTCAAAACGCTATAACTTTTAAACCTTTAGACAGAGAGGATTGAGAGGAATAAAAGGCAAATAAATAATAAGAAATAAAACTATGTAAACACGATAAAAAGAAACAACAAATAAAAAAGAAACAACAAAAAAAGGACATAATACCGTTTAAGGGTTAAAGATTTATAAAAAATATATAAAAAATCTTTAAATTTTTTGAAAAACCAAAAATTATTATAAAATTATCAAAATTCTGTTTTAAAACTTTAATTACTCAAAAATGTTTAAAATTTTTGTTGAATTTTGATTATTTTTCTTGTAAAATAGAAGCATTTTCTCTCTTGTTCAAAATTTTCTTAATTTTTTTTCTTAATTACCATTGTTTTAAATGCTGGTCGGCATAGTTTTGCTTTAGTTATCTTAACGCCACAACTAATAATACATCTGGTATTGTTTTCTCATTTTGAAAATAAAATATATTTTGCAAACAAAATATTATTTTATGGTCTTAACATTTTACCACTCATTCATTATCGTAACATCGTGCTCAAGCAGGCTTTTCTTACATAATTCATCTAACACTTTTCCCCTCAGAACTCTCTTTTTTGCACTCACTGCCGCATAGAATAACACTCTAGCTATAATTACATCATTGTTTTATTGTCTAAGAGAACAAAAACAATATGTTCTATGAAACATGTTTGAAAATAAGAAAATTTACAGTGAAATCTTTTTCAAAACTACATCGTTTTAACATAATGCACTTATTCTATATAGTTTATCAGGATTTAACTGTTGTCTTTGTCCTTTCGAACAATTCCTCCTGCTTGTTTATTTCTGTTATTTGCCAACTCATTATTATAATATAAAATTTCTATAGTTGCAGCTTTAGTGCTTGTCGGAACCCCCCCCCCCCCCCCTCCTCTTCCTCTTCGAAGGTTTTTGTACGCATTTGAACTATTCTTATAGTTGAAACAATAGATATTCTTAAAGATTATGTGGTTTTACCAACCAATTCCATAACTGGTGGCTAGTTAGATAATATTTTTAAGAGTAGAAGTGTGTCAAGCTTTCTATTATGAAATCTTAGAACAAAAACATTGTAGAATAGTTTTAAGTTTATTATGTAAAGTGTTAATATTTAAAGACAAATTAATTAAGACAATTTTCTTTAAATTTTTTTTTTTTTTTTTGATAAAAAATTAAATCTTGAAATCTAGTCTTTTAAAAAATTTGCTAAAATGTTAAAGAAATTTTAACTAAAACATTTAATTGTAGTATAAAAAGTTTGCTAAAAGCCTTTAGATGCTACATGTGCAAAAATGAATCAAATCGCTTGAGTAGAACCAAAGTTATGAGTAAAAATGTTAAATAAACTCCTAATTAATATCAATCATACGCTGTGGTATGCAATTTCATATAAATCCCTATAACTTTAAATGTATTAAAGATAACTTAATGAAACAAAAGGTGTTAGGTTATACATAATTAAGACTTTTAAATAAAAATAAATACAAAATATAAACCAAAAAAAAATTTAACAAAAAATAACATTTAAAAAAAATTGTCCCTTAAAATGTGTTCTAAACCTTAATAAATTCTGAAAAGGCTTAAGCTTTAAGATTAAATTGTAGTGTTAAACGTTTGCTGAAAGTCTTTAGATGGAACTTGTGCAAATCGCTTGAGTAGAACCAAAGTTATGAGTAAAAATGTTAGATAAACTCCTAATTGATATCAATCATACGCAGTGGTATACAATTTCTTTGAAATCGCTATAACTTTGAAGGTATTATAGAAATTGTTTAAGGTTTAACACAATTCAGACTTTTAAATAAAAATTAGTATAATTCTTCAGTTAAATTCTTTTAAACAAATTTTTGTAAAAAGAGTTAATAATTTTAATTTATTTTGTATGTTTAAAATCAAATTTATTTTTTTTATTTTTTTAATTATATGAATTGTTGTTTTAAAAATTTCTTTTTATATTTAAGATTTCATATTTTAATTTTAAATAATCTTTTCTAATTCTTGTCTTTAACACATCAAACTGTCCTTTAATCCTTTAAAGAAAATTAATTACGCCACAAATGTTTCTGAACTCTATGACAAATTAAACTCTTTTAACACTTTGCTTTTAGGCACACAAGCTCTCACACAACAGCATGTGTGTATAGAATTAATTGCTCAACAAGACAGAGAGACAGACAGATAGACCATCATGATTTACTAGCCATGGCCAAATAATGACTAACATGATGATAATGAGCACAAAAGTTTACCAAAGTTTAAACATCAAACTAACCACAACTAAATCAACACAAAAATTTTCACATTAAAACCGACACATAGATTTGGCAAAAAAAAACTCACGTAATTTAACACATACGTTAACATTCAATCTCACTCTTTCTCTTTATGACAAAAATTAAAAAACTAAACATGTTTTTAGACAAAATGTTGCCAGGCAATTGTAACAACCCGTAGGTTATTGTTTTGCTTTCCAAAAAATTTAATTTCTAACATTGTGTTAATGTTGGATATAAGTTTAGGATAATAAATTTTATTTCGAACATTATGTCAACAAGAGTTAAGACAATAAAAAAGTTTCTAAAAAGGATAGTAATTGTAAAAATAAGACATAAACAAAGATTTACAAAATAAAACAAAGGGTTTATCTTTTATTTAACTTTAATGCATAAATAAAAAGAAACAATTATTTAATCTGTTTTTTTTTATATATTTGCAGGTTTCTTGTTTTAACAGCAGAACCAGGTAAGTGGAAAGAAAACAAAATATCGAAAATATCTTTTATTTTGGTTATCTATTAGATTTTATTTACATTTCTGTTTAATTTAGTTAAAATTATGAAATTTATGAACAATTTCCCACTAGACGTATGATTGATATTAATTAGGGAATAATTTTATAAATTTCTTTATAACTTGGGTTCGTTCATAGATTTTAAAGAATTTTTTAAAGGTTATTAATAGAAAACATTTACATCTTTACGTTTTTTAACAAAAAATCGATTTAAAGAAGAAAAAGTTTAAAATTTTTAAACCAAAAAGAGAATTTTTGTAAAAAATTGAATTAAAATAGAAAATTTTCCTTTTTTCATTTAGTTGTAGAAAAACACGTTTGAAAACCATAAAAATTAAATAATATTTCCAAAAATTTAACTAAAACTCCGGTAGGTTAGTGGTTAGTGTTTCTAGACTGGTAGACCGCAGGAGGTGGGTTCGATTACCACCCGTGGCACTAGTTAAGGAGTGCACAACAGGCACGATAGATGCCTAGGTGTATTTATGCGGATTTGATGTGTATACATCATCCTTTCAAACTAACTAAACTAAAACTCCTTAACTAGTTTAAAGAAAACAAACATTTACCATTTTTTTTTAAAAGTACTAAATTAAAAAAACAAAAACTTTTAAAAAATATTTGAAATAAAACATTTATGAAATAAAACATTTAAATTTTTCCCCCAAAAAAAAGGTATTTTTTTAAAAAAAAGTACTTTTTAAAAAAAGTACTTTTTAAAAAAGGTACTTTTTAGAAAAGGTACTTTTTTTATTAAAAACAAAGGCAATATCCGAACCAAAAAGTACTTTTCATAAAACAATTGTATTGAGAATTAAGAAAAAGTCATGAAATCCACATGTTTATTCAAAAGTTTTGACCAAAAAGTAACAATTTTTCAAAAGTACTTTTCTTACAAAAAAATACTTTTTTGTAAAAAATAATTTAAATCTTTCAAATGCAAACAATTGTTTTAAAATACTGTTTATTTTTAAAGAACTAAAGCTTTAAAAACTAAAAATTAAAAAAAATTCTAACAGGGCGTATGATTAATATTAATTTGAAGGTAATTTTACAAAATTATTTATAACTTTGATAATAATAAAGCGATTTGAAAAATTTTAAAACTGTTCTATAGAAAACATATAAGGGATTATTTTTTATCAATTCAAAAAATAAAACTGATTGGAAAAAGTTGAAAAATTAACTCGAAAGTAAAAATTTTTTATTTTAAAAAACTTTTTATACAAATTTCTTTACTTTTTATAAATTTTTCTTTTAGTTTCTTTTTTCAGAAACTTGTTCTTTTTAAACCCCTTTTTATTGTAGTTTAGTCCTTAAATAGTCCTTTTTGTGAGTCTTATATAATTTTTTTAAATCTTACCCTGTATCAAAAATCATATTTTTTTTTTGTTTTATTTGTAAACATTTCTCCATTACATACCTGCAAAACAAAAAAAATAAAAAAAGGAAAACATTTAATATTAAATCATAGTATTAAATAGTTTTTTATATTCTCTATAAATATCTGTTAAAAACTGTGCACAGATACTTGTGCAAATATTTAATTTAATTTTATTTTAATCAAATCACTTTCACATTCATCCTACAATTTCTTCTCAACACTTCCTATAAAAGTTTTATTTTATTATATTTTTTTGATCTGTATGTACATATATCTGCCATTTTGTATTTTTTTTAATATACTGCATATAAATCATAGCAAACTTCCAACTCTGCTGCTAAACAGAGTTGGATATTAACAGAAGCAGCAGCAACAACAACGATGAGAGAACAACAAAACATAGATTGAAATTTCCGTTTGACCGAGTTTTTTTTTTTTCAGTTTGTTGTTTACCAAAATGAATGAAAGTGATAATACGATTAGAAAGGGACTTTTTTGTAACAAGTACTAAATAGAAAGTACTTTTTGTGAAACTAAAATATCTTTTTATGAATATTTGTTTACATTTTAAGAAAATTTGCTTTTAAAAGTACATTTTACTTGATAATTTAAAGTTTTAACACAAAAGTACTAAATTTAAAAAAATGAAAACCTAAAATTAAAAAAAAGTACTTTTTCGAAAAAAGTACTTTTTAGCGTAAATCTTCTAACAATTGATTTTAACTTAATTTTAAGCTAAAAACCAAGTTTTTAAAGAAAATTTTGTTTGTGTTAAACTAGAATCCTGTGGCCTTTTTGTGTTCTATTCCCTGCCTTTACCATTCCTGGCACATGTTTAGCTTTAATAAACAAATCCATAGGATTGTGAAATAGTAGAGAGAAAAGTTCAAAAATTAGCTTTGTTTGTTTGTGTTAGTGGACGAGAACTTTCTGCTTAATATAAACAATAAATGAAATTTACATTTTAAAAATATGTACAAAAACAAATAGCAAACGAACAAAATGCCAAAAAGTTCTCTACTACAATGAAATTAATGTCTACACTGTAAAATTATATAATACAACTAATTTGTAAAGTTGTTTTTTTTCTTCTTCTTTTCTGCTGAACTACGCTTTCCTATGGAAAGCATGTCTTTAAAAAAAGGCAATTTATTTCAGATTTTTTTCCTTTTTTTTTTGGCTGCCAGTGAAATAAATTAAAGAAAATTGGAAATAACCAACTGCTACTTAGAATAAGACAAAGGAAATGCTAGAAGATTTAAACATTCATAAAAACAAAAAAAGGGCAATTAATTTTGTTAGTTTTTTGTTGGTCAAAAGTATATATTATAACATATTTATAAATTAGTTTTATTCAATAGAGAAATAGTAATAACAGAAAAACAATTTCATAGAATATTATGACCTTTAACCAAATGCTAATAGATAATTAATAGGGTTTATAACAAGAAAAATTGCTTTCGTTAACTCTGTTGGCCCAATATAATGCCTTTCAAATGCTTATTATATAACACCTCAAAATAGGCTATAATTTTTTTTTTTAACAATGTTTAATGACTTGCTTAAAAACACTTGCTTTCTTTGTATTCAAATTAATGTTTATTTGTGTTTTTTTGTTTTATTTGTGTGTGTGTGTGTGTGTGTTTGTTTGTTTGTTTAAAATTAGCCTATTAATTTAATTGTGCTCTTAAAAACAAGCCTTTAATGAGCTCCTTAATGTAGGCAATATATTTTTATATTGTTGTTGTTGTTATTAAAATAATAACAACAGCGACAAGTAATTTAAAGTAAAAAACTTAAAAACAAAACATTTAATTTAAAAGGTTTCTCACAGAACCAAAAAAAAAACAGCAAGAAATTTCTAAATGAAAGACATTTTCTACAGCTCCTTAAAGTATGCTTTAGATTTGTTTCTTATAAAGACTACTAAAGCAAATATTAGTCTAATAAGTTAAACTTGTAAGTAAATTAAAATTAAAATATTTTTTCATAATTTTAGACCAAAAAAAAGCGTTAAAAACTTTTCTAGCAAAAGTATTTTTTTAATAAAGTAGTAAAATAGGTACTTTTTCTCAAAAAGTACTTTTTTGTTAATTTAAAACATTTGCTTAAGTTTTAAAGCTAAATAAGTTTCAAAATACAATAATTTTCGTAGTTTTCTAGATAAAAAGAACTTTTTGCTTAAAGTTTAAACCAAATTTTTTAACACTTTTCTAGCAAAAGTACTTTTTTTTTAATAAAGTAGTAAAAAGAGTAGTTTTTCTCAATTGTTAAGTTAAATAAGTTTCAAAATACAATAATTTTCGTAGTTTTCTAGATAAAAAGAACTTTTTGTTTCAAGTTTAAAACAATTTTTTTTAACACTTTTCTAACAAAAGTACTTTTTTTTTAATAAAGTAGAAAAAAAAAGTACTTGTTGTTTTCTAGAAAAAAGAACTTTTTGGTAAAATGGTTCTTTTTTGGTAAAAAGGTACTTTTTGTATTTTTTTAAATAATAATTTTTGTAAAGTTTTTTATAAATTCTTTAATTTCAAAGCAAAATAACTACAAATGCCATAATTCGTATTATTTTTTCCAAAAAAGTACTTTTTGAAAAGTAGTATTTTTTTTTTAAATAGTACTTTTTGTAAAGATTTTTATAAACAATGTCTTTAACTTTAAAGCTAAATAACTATAAATACAATTTTTCTCATTATTTCCCTAAAAAATCTTTAATTGGATATAATAATAAATAGTTTTGATTATTTAAATCTTTTGTAAAGATTTAAAAAAATCTTTAATTGGATATAATAATAAAATAGTTTTGATTATTTTTCCGAAAAAAATTATTTTTATAAAAATGTATTTTTTTGAAAAATAGTACTTTTTGTAAAAATTTTTAAAGATTTTGAATTTAAAAGGGAAATAAGTTTAAATGCAATTATTCTTGTTATTTCCCTGAAAACTAACTTCTTTTGAAAAATATAACTTTTTTGAAAAAAAAAATTTTTTGAAAAATAGTACTTTTTGTAAAATAGTACTTTTTGAAAAGATTAAAAAAATCATTAATTTTAAAGCTAAATAACTACAAATACAATAATTTTGATTATTTCTAAAAAAAACATACTTTTTATAAAAAGGTACTTTTTGAAAAATAGTACTTTTTGTTCAAATTTGTTTTGCAACTTAAAGCAAAATAAGTTTAAATACAATAATTCTTATTATTTTTCTAAAAACTAGCTTTTTTTTAATATAGTACTTATTTTTTGCAAAATAATACTTTTTTGAAAAATAGTACTTTTTTTGTAAAATAAAACTTTTTCGTAAAATATTACTTTTTAATTTTAAAGCTGAATAACTGCAAATACAATAAGTTTCTTTATAAACCTAAAAATGAACTTTTTCAAACAGGTACTTTTTTTAGAAAAAGGTACTTTTTAGAAAAATAGTACTTTTTTTGTAAAAATTCTTATAAAAAATGTAACTAAGAATACAATAATTCTTATTAATTTAACGAAAAAGTGCTTTCTTAAAAGAAAAGTACTTTTTTAAAAGAAAAAGGTACTTTTTTAAAAGAAAAGTACTTTTTTAAAAGAAAAGTACTTTTTTAAAAGAAAAGTACTTTTTTAAAAGAAAAGTACTTTTTTAAAAATTGTTATAAACAATTTCAGAAGAACTTTTTAAAAAGTTGCAGCTTAAGTTTGGGACAAATTATACATCTTTTAGTTTGTTCATGCCTGAGTTTGTATGTGCGATTGTGTTTATGAGTGTGTGTGTGTGTGTGCAGGATGCACAGTAAATATGCAGATTTATATTCTGAAAGCAACCTTCACCAAAATACGTTAAAGTTCATTTCATTCATTTAATCTCTCTAACACACACCCACACGTACTGGCCATTGTATTTCTTCACCTTTAAATGCAGGTTTTCAAACATTTTTTTTTCGCACAGCAATTTTCTGCCTCAGAACACACCTTAGCAAAAAAAAAGAAATTTCTTAGTATAGGCCAAGCAAGCAATATTACAAAATTTACAGCTCAATTTCTATGAACTGGCTGTTTGGTTGGTTGGTGGAAGGCTGTAGAGGATGATGGCAATAACATTAAAAAAATATAATAATTTACAAAAAAAGATGAAATGCAAACAGAACTTGTGGCAGAAACGTGTCATACGCATAATAAAATGTTTTCGTTATTTTCATAAGCATACATACACACACACATGTTGACTGAATAAATAAATAAAATATGAACAAAAATCCCTTACACCCACAAATGGCCTTACTGTGCTTTAGATGGTTCTCTGCTCTGTGCAATAAATCATTAAAGTGTGAATAAAAATGTAAGAGCATACTTTTAGGTGCCGAGTCAGTAAGGAAGAAAAAAAAGACAGAAAGAAACAAAAAAAAAAAAAAACAACAACTTAAATGAAAATGTTTTCGTAAGTAAAAAAGAAATTATGGCAAACTAAATGAAAAGCGGATAAAATAAATTTTAATATAAAATTTAATGAAAAGGAAAACGTAAGATCATTATTTTGTTATTTTTGTTAAAACAAGAGATAAGAGAATTTTAGAAACAAGAAAACAGTAAATAATTAAAATTCAAATTTAGAAATAAATGAAAATATTGTTTAAAAATTTTTTTTTAAATATAAAAAATATGCTTTAAAGTATGCTATGTATCTTAATCAAACATGCCAACCTTAAGGTATGCTTCACTTTAAAATCAGATCTCTTTTCCCTTTCTTCTACTTTCCTTAGGTCAAGTTTTATCTTTAAACTTTTTTTACTAATTTTCTTCTAACTAAACTTAAGTTTACAAACTTTCTGGTTTAAATTTTTTTCTCAACCAAGTTATTATTTATCTCAGCCTTAATGTAGGCAACAATAGTTTTCAATCAATCACTTAAACTACACAGAAAGAAAGAGAGAGAGCAAAAAAATCAAACTTTAGTTTTTTATATTAAATCACATTTAAATCGTAGATTCCAAAGAATTCTCTTTTAAACAATATGATTTTCTAAAGAAAAACTTTGCTAGTTAAGTAAATTAATAGTTTGAAGTAAAGAAATTTTAAACATCTTAAAGTATGCCAAAGATTTTTAAAACTTTTGCCAAGAGATCTCTCTTTTTTATAAAAATAATTGTAAACTTTAAAGACAAAACACATGTAAAATTCTTTTAAGTAGTAAACTAAAAACCGTCTTAATATTTGAGTTAGTTAATAATATGACCTAAATGTATTTTTTAATTTTTTTTTTTTTTTTTCAAAGTAAAAGTTTTACAATTTCTTTAAGAGTTTTGTTTTTTTTTTCAGAAAACAGTTTTTTTTTCTAATACATGTTGGAAGTGTCTAAGAAATGTTTAAAGAAAATGTAAATATTTTTAATAGAAATTTGTAAAAATTTTAAACAAAACATCCCAAAGATATGCTGCGTTTTTTAACAAAAAGAAATTAAATCTTGGAAAATGTCTTTGTAAATAAATTTCAGTTACTTCAGTTTCAGCATTAATGTTCTAATTAATAAATGTATGGACGTATGGAAAGGCGGACAAGTTGTTTAAAAACTTTTTTCTGATCGAACAATTTCAAACTTCGAAGTCCTTACCCTACCGAAATTATAGTACCCATGAAAAGACATTGCTTAACTAAATAAAGAACTTCTTTTATTCTCCAAAGTGCTTACGAATAAAGTTTTAAAAAGTATAGCATACTTTTAGGCGTGACACACAAAACCTCATTTTTGCTTAATTATTAGTATTATTAGTTCAAAGTGTAGAACGTTTCTAAAAGCACACATTTCTTAGCGATTCTGCTGCAGAAAGTTGTCCACTTTTAGTTTAAACTAAAATTGTATTGTCTACCTCTAGGCGGCATTTCTTCTTAAGACTTGGGATGCATTAAAGAATGACTTTTAGTAAAACCTTTTCAAGATATTTTTAAATTTTAAATTATACATTCTACTTTTAGCATACTTTTAGTTATAACAATTCAGTAAAAAGTGTTGCCTATTTTAGGGTGTTATTGCAATAATATTTCAAATGTTGTTTGAAAAGTTTTGCAATCTTAAAGATAAACCGAAAGTTTTTTGATTAATTCATTAAAAAATTTGCCTAAAATATAAAGCATACTTTAAGGCTTTATATTTTAGCAAAAATGATAGCCTATCAAAAGGAGTTAATTTCAGCAAATCTGTATTTATATTGTAACCTTTGATAAAACTCTATTGTATAATGTCTAAAGTTTATTAGACATTATAAAGAAAAGCTGAATTTGTCTATTAGATAAACTAAAGCATACTTTAGGGAGCAATATTTTATGAAAAAAACTCTATACTAATTTGAAGTTTAAGTTTAAGAAATATTGATTAATTTTTTTCCTTCAATTAGAAAAAAAACATGCAAAATATTAGTAATTTTAAAAATACTTTTCGATTAAATGTTTTGGGAAAAAAGCGTTGCCTACTTTAAGTTGTCTGCTCAAGAAATTTATACAGTTTTGTTTGAAAACTTTAAAAACTTGTTCAAAAACGTGTTTTAGCATAAAATATATAAAAATTACACAAACAACTAAAGCATACTTTTAGGTGTATTTTTTAAGCAAAAAGTGTGTCCTATTTTAGGGTGTTTTTTAAAAACCTATTTATTTTTTTGTTTTAAATTTTAAGAATTTAAAATAAAATTCAGCATAAAAGGGTTTACAACGTTTTTTCTGTCAAAAATAAACATTAATATCAAACTCACTTTCATTTTACTTTCTAAACGTAATGAAATTCCTTTGATTATATGTTTTCTTTCAACCGCAATATTACCATTTAGTTTTTTGTCTTTTTTACTTTCATTTTGAAGTGATTTTACAAATTTATGGTTTTCATTTCAATTTTCACCTTTTTAAACATTTTTTTTCTCAAAATTTTTTTATTATTAAAATGTTTTAAATAAAAAAGAAATATAGAGATTTTTCTCTTCTTAATATCTTTATACTTATATCATGTTATTGATATACATATTGAGCCACCCTGAATATATATACTTTAGAAAAATTTGCATATCATATAAAATTTTGCTTACATAAGCCACCCAACAACATCAACACCACCATCATCATCATCTTAACAAACTATATTGCATACCATACAGGCAAATGTTATGTCAAGGAATATATATATAGAGAAATTTCTTAATATTTCTTATACATACTTATGATTACATTTTACATGAATCGATAGTGTTTGTAAAAGTACTTGAACGTGTTTTAGTATCAGAAAGCAAAGAAATATTTAGAAAAAAATGCCACTTGAATTGATAAGATGATGATAGTATTTATAGTGTGAGCAAAAGTGCAAAAAAAACTATTAAATATATGTTCTAGAAGCTTGAATTTAAAAGGAAACTACTTATATGTACCAAACATATAAAATGTAAAGCATACTTTAAGGGCTGCATTAAAAAAAACGGAAAACTGTATTCTCTAGCAACTTAATATTACAGCATATGATGAAATTAAATAAGAAAATTATTAATAAATTGATTTTCTGTTGCCTTATTTTAGGCTTTATTAAGCCTAACTTTTTTTTCTTATTTTATAACTTTCATTAAGTTAATTTTAATAGCTTTACATATACTTTTTATATTTATTTTATCGTTACATATTTTAAATTTAATTTCCTGTGACATTTAACCAACCATTTTTCTCCGTAAAACATCCATCACGGTACGCACACAACTTTACTTACACTGACATTAAGATATGAACATCAGAAAGACAGAGAGTAAGAGAGAGATAGTAAGGAACAAATTTGACATTGATTTAATATTTTCCACACATTATTTATTTTCTTTCCCTTATTTTATGTCTCCCGTCCTCTACTTTTAATGTTGTACAAATTTTAATAATATATAAAAAAATATTTTTGGCAAGAAAAAAAATTCAAAAAAAATTACATGACACTTAACACGAAAGTGTGGCAATATATTTATATATAGAAAAAAAAAATCACTCAATTTGTTAACAAAAATTCAATTAGTTTTGCCAGGTGAGAAAAGATGCCAGCAGTTACCGCACAAGACAGGCAAATGTCGCAGTAGAAAAGCTAAATGATAAAGGTTATTGGAATATAAAGGAAATTTTCTATAATAAGAATTAATTAAAAAAGACAACACACGTTTTGTTGTTACAACGTATCACCATCATCATCATCATACTTAAACAGTGAACAATTTAGGTTAAAGGTTATGGGGTTAGAAAGGAAACTAGAAATTAATAATTTTTGCAACAATTTCTTAGAGTTTTGCTATAAATTCTATGAAATTCTATTAAAATGCTGTTAATTTAGCAAATTTTTCTTAAAATGTGCAATTTAGTAAAGTTTTCTTAAAACATGCAAAAGATTTGTTGAAATTATATATGTTCTTTCTTTATACATTTTATCATAAAATTTTTACTTCTAAATTCTCTTAAAATTGTAATGAAATCATTAATTCTCCTAAAAGTAGGCAATAGTTTTTTTAATAAAACTATTAGCCTAAAAGTATGCTTTTAAAGATCTCGCACATAAGTTTTAATCCTTTCTTGCTAAAATTCTGATAATCATGATAAATATCCTTAAATTATGCAATAAGTTTTAATATAAAAAAAGTTCGCCTCAAAGTAGTCTTTAAATTTCAAATATCTAATAAATTTAAAAAAAAAATTATAATTACCAGAAACATTTTACTTTCTTCATAAAAAAACTGTATAGAGCGGTGTCTCTTGTTAGCTTAATGCATTTTACTTTTAAACCTAAATTTATAGTCTACTTTTGGGCTTAAGATATAAACTAACTAAAACTACAATAGTTTTTGAACAAATATACTGAAACTTGTACTGTTTCGTCAATAGAACAACTTAAAGAGTTTCTAGTCTTTTACTTTTGAACCCTAAATTAAAGTCTACTGTTAGGCTTTAATCACAAACTAACTAAAAATCCCATAGAATTTTGACAAAATGATAAAAAATTAACTTTTTCTTCTTTAAAACTGTTCATTAGAAAGGTTTTTCTTGTTAGCTTAAAACTTTTTACTTTAGAACCAAAAATTATAGCCCACTTTTAGGCTTGAGTTATAAACTTACTAAAAATCCAATAGATTTTGGACAAAAATAATAAAAATTCTATTTTTTTCGATAGAACAACTTTTTCTTTCTTTTCAAGTATTTTTCTTTAAAAAGCCAAAAATTATAGTATACTTTTAGGCTGTTTTTCAATTACTAAAAATCTATTTGATTTCTGGAAAATAGAATACAATTTAACAAAAACTGAAGCTTTTCTTTAATAAAACAATTCTATATGTTGTTAGCTTTAAGTTATTTTCTTTAAAGACCTTAATTATGGTATACTTTTAGGCTTTACTTATAAACTAACGAAGCATCCATTAGATTTTGGACAAAGATATACAAATTTTACATTCTTCTTAATAAAACAACTT
Organism: Lucilia cuprina; assembly: GCF_022045245.1. NCBI lineage: Eukaryota > Metazoa > Arthropoda > Insecta > Diptera > Calliphoridae > Lucilia > Lucilia cuprina. The sequence continues at coordinate 1,960,526 of NC_060951.1, read as the reverse complement.
TAAAGAGATATATCTCTGGATAGTTTCAAACTTTTTTCTTTTAAAAACAAAATAATGGTCTACTTTTAGGCTTTAGTTATAAACTAACAAAAAATCCAATAGATTTTTGCCAAAGGGACGATATTTTCACATTTTCTTTAATAGAACTTCTTTAAACAAATATATCTTTTGTTAGTTTCAAGCTATTTACTTTTTATGACAAAATTATGATCTACTTTTAGGCTGGAGTTAAAAAAACACTTGTTATCTATAGATCTATCATAATGAACAATTTTAGCTCTTTTTATTTGTTTTAATAAAAAATTGTTTGTATAAAATAACTATTTTCAACATAATCTTGAAATTTTCAAAAAGCTTTTGTCTATTTTCAGGCTTTCATTTTATTTTTTTTTTTTGTGTGATAATGTTTATTTCCTTCAAAAATTTCATATCTCATTAAATATTCATAACATTCAAAAATTTCCATTTCATTTTGTTCTCTCATCTCTTTCTATTTATTGCTCCTATCTCCCTAGACAATAATTGTCTGTTAAGTATTTGCTTTCTTTTCTAGCCCTAAATGTATGCAATGAAGTAGAAATTTTCTACAAAGTTTGCAGTGCAAATTTGCTGGCTGTTTGCCTTGTTATCTTTAATGACATGGTAAAATAAAGTTTTTTTCTTTCAATTTGAAAATTTTCTTATCTAAATGTCAGTCTTTCGGTCTGGCTTTTTGTTTAGAATTGTTTTTTTTTTTTTGGGAAAAAGTAAATTTTCTTTTTCAAATGCATTCATTTTAGAGGAAACAATCAAGGTATTTAATCAAGTGGAAAATTATGTAATATTTTGAAGAGATAAACACAAATAGTAAAGTGAAATAATTATGGAAAAGAATGCAAGTATTTTAAAGAAAAACCCTAAAAGTAGGCATTAAATAGTAGAGTTATTAAGTAATATAAAAAAGTTTAAGTAAATATTTGAAAGTAAATTAAAGTTGTTAAAAGAATATTTTTGTAATTTGAAAAAGAACTACATAAAAACTAAAGCCTACATTTAGGAGTTTAATATATTTATTAAAAGCCTACCTTTAGGAGTTTAACAAAAATTATTAAATTTACAGTGTCGTAAGAAATTAAAGTTTTTCTTTAAGTTTAATTTTGTTTTTATTTTATATTTTGCATAAAATTTCTATAGAGTAAGCAACAACTGCAGTTAGACAGTAAGGCAGCTGCCATAAAAATATACATATGACTTAAATAACATGCTAAATGAAGTATGACAATATTAAACAGCTGCAAGAAGACGACTATAAAGGAAAATTTTGTTAAAATAAAAAAATAAAACATTTATTTTGGCAGAAACTCAAAACAACACTCTACACCACTTCCTTTTTTTAAACTGTGTATATGCCAGCAATTTCACATTATTTTAAATGGTATTTTAAAACTAAAGCAGCATGTGTTTTTTCAAACTCAATATCAAGTTGAAGAAACAAGTACAGGGTAATAGGATCGTTTTCTTTTTTCTTCTTGTAGAATCTTGTTATATTTATAAAATTGTACTTGTGTTTTCTAGCTAAATAGATTTTCAATTTAGTTTTATTTTCTTTCTTTTTTTGCAGCATAATTTATATATGTTTAAAGAAAAGTTGAGCAGTTAGTAGTAGTGTATGAAGTAGTGGTGGTAAGTGGATTGCTAAAAAAAATTCAAACATATGCTAAACAATTTAATATAAATTGTTGTGTCTCTCTAGAGTATGTTTAGTAAAGACTTGCTTTCCTTCTTGCAGTAGTTAAGTTTGTTGCAGGAACAATAAGTTTTTGTAGTTGGAACACTAAATAGATTTATGTAAATTTGCTTACACAATATAAGGACAAGTAGTTTTTTTGCGAAATCATGGATAAGAATATGTTTAAAGTGTATTTTTTATTATGGAATGTGATTTTAAAAATTTAAATTTTTTTAATAAAAAAGTTTTGTTTTTTAGACTTATGTTTGCTTAAAGTTCTAAAATTGGATAAATTTATAAAGATTTCCTTAAAGTATGCTAAATTTTCTCCACATTAATATATTAAGCCTAAAAGTATACTATAGTTATTAAAAATGTTCGATATTATTAACACTAGCTTATGGTTTTATTATTTTAAAAGTTCGCCTAAAAGTATGCTTTAAATTTCATTTTGTTTTAATTAATTCCAATTACCGCCAGGTTTTCTTAAAGATCCCAAAGTAACCTTAATCCTAAAAGTATACTATAGTTTTGTTATTAAAAATGTTCGATATTATACAAAATTAGCTTATGGTTTTGTTGTTTTAAATGTTCGCCTAAAAGTATGCCTTGTATTTCCAAAAATAGGCTTTATTTCCTAAAGTTCCCAAAAGTGTGCTTTAATTTTCATTTTGCTTTAATTAACTTCAATTACCGTCAGGTTTTCTCAAAGACCCTAAAGTAGCACTTAAATAATTCAATTTGAAAATTGCCTAAAAGTAGACCTCGGTTTAAAGAAACAAGCGTAAGGTAGTTGCTAAACTAAAGTTGACTAACAACTTGTATATTAGTTGTTTTAAAAAAGAAATCTCATAGCTTTAGCTTGTTGTAGGATAATTAGGCATTTAGAACTGCTGCCTAAAAATAGGCTATACCTTTTTAAAAACAACGTTTTTCTAAGTAAAACTAGTTTTAATTATAGTAAAATATAATGTTTTTTTTTAATAAAAAGCTATTAGCTTTAATTTCAAGTTCAAGCTTTAACTTTTGACTTAAACTCCCTTGAAGTGTGCTAAGCTTTTAGTTTAACACTTTTTAATTATTGATTTAGTTGCTTAAATTAAGATTTAAGCTGTTTTCTCTTTTTCCATTATTTGAAAATATTCCTATTCTTTATCTCTTTTCACTTGTTTTTCTTAAAAAAAAAACTCTTAAATATATGCTACATTAATTTCTTTTAGCTTTTAAGAATTTTGAAACAAAAGGATCACTTGAATTTTAGCCAACTAAAGTTTAAGTCGTTTACACTTGTCAAGAGTGTTTTTTTGCCAAGAACGCCTTTAAATAGGCAGTTAACAAAAAACAAAATTCTACTATTTTTCTAAAGAATTCTTTAGAGAAAAAACATTTAAAGTGTAAAAACTTTTGAGTTCAGTAAATAGAAATAAAACAATTCAAAGTAACTAATTTTAAGCAAAAAGAAAATTTTTTTAGTGTAACGAACTAAACAATTATGATTCCAGTAAATAAATTTCAAAAGAAAAAAATGAAAAAACATATAAGAAATAAGCAATTTGTGTTAAAAGGGTCGAAGAGTAGGTATTCACTTATCAAATTTTCTTGCAGTAAATAGAAATAAAAAAGCTGAATTGAGAAAGAACTAATGTCAGACAAAGTTAAACTTAATCTTTGTCATTTTGTTTTATAAAAGCCCAAAAGTAGGCTTTAGTTTTTTACAAAATTTCCTTGCAACGCATTATAACAATAAAAAGGAATAAAAAGGAAAAAAGAGCATTGACTCAATTAAAATAAATATTAAGAAAACTTCTTGAGTTGCAAGTTAAATACTTGTGTATATAAAAAGAGTCTTAAAGTAGGCTTTTTAAATAATTGCAATTTAAAGTGTTCTTTTTAAAGTTTTTTTATTTTTAAACATTGCTTTAATATTTCCTTTAGAAAAAAGAAGGCTTGGTTGACTATTACCTTTAATTAAAAATTTAATCCTGTTTTATTTCCGTTAAACACTCTACATAGTATAGTAATTTATTACTCTCGTTTCCTGTTTAGTCTTGCTGTTTTGCTTTCTTTCTCCTCTATTACTGCTGTTATTTGCAGTAATAATTTGCTATTTTACTACAATTTCTAGCAACAGAATCTAGCAATTTAATTGAGTTAATAGCTACAGCAAACTATTGCTAGTAAAACAGGTAATAAGTTTACAAGACTGGAAAGTACATATGTATGTACAATTGAGAAACCTGCTGCTCTAACTCAAACCAGCCAGTGAAATGTTTTGTACAACGATAAACTAAATAGCGAAATTGAATTAAAACTTCAAAAGAATTTATGTGTGTTATAACATTTTATTTAAGAATACGCACGCAAGCTACAAAAATAGATAGGTTGTCTTATATGTAATAACCATCTCCACCTTCCTCTTCCAAAGAACTAACTGACATTCATGACTTTTCTGCTCAAGTTACCATAAACTTGTATTACTTATGGTTAAATTGTATCTGTGAAAATACTCAAATAAATATAAAATATTTCAACATATAGTTTTATTTTCCTCTTTGTTAGTTTTTATTTCTTTTTAACATTTTGTTTGCTGACCATAAACTATATATGTATGTGAGGCATGCATGAACATGCATAAAAATTCTCTTGATATATAAATGTAAATGAGTACAATATATCTCATAAAGTGTCTAAAAGAGGGTTATAAAATGGACAGCTATTGGAAAAATATATGATGCATTTATGCTTAAAGGAATAAATCACAATTGTCTCATAAATGTTGCACTTAAAAGAGTAGATATAAAGCATACTTTTAGGAGCTTAAGCAACAACATTAGTTTGATTAAAAAATGTTAAAAACTTGAATTTTTGGCATTCTTTTGAAACAAAAACTGTAAGAATGAAAATCTTTTATTTGAAAATGAATTTCAAAATCTTTTGCATAATATTAGGTGTTGAAGAAAATATTACTAATTTTTAAATTGACTGGTTTAAAATGAATCTAAGAAACAAAGAAATGTGTTAAACATAGACTATATTTCTAAAAGAGCAATTTCAAAAACTATAGTATACTTTTAGGTGATATAAAATTAATTTTTAAAATTTTTATGGATTTTGTTTATGATTCAAGTTTAACTTAGCATGATTGTTTCAAAAATATTTAGAATATTTGAAATTTTACTTCAGTTTTAAATTAAAAGCTAATTTTATAAACCAATGCATACTTTTAGGCTCTTTAGGCTCACATTAGACAAAGTTGTTCAAACTGTATTTATAATTTAAATTTATTTTCTTTAGAAATGTTAAAAAAAAACCTTAAATTTTTTATTATTCCATTCAAATTAAAAAACCTCCATTAAATATTCAATTGCTAATGAATGTTTAAAGCTTAAAAAACAAATAAAAACTAAAAACACCATAAACTAAAAAGTCAACAGTCAAACTAATTAGAAAGTTGCCTGCTGAGTAAATAAAAATAGAAAAAACGTAGAAAAAAAGAAAACGAGAGAAAAAATCATTTTGTTAAATGGACTAAAGCCAATACTATATAAGACTTTATGAGGGGGGAAAAATAGAGAAAATATTCTGCTGTTCGAAGACTAGATAAACAAATTGCTTAAAAGTACGTGGTTTAAATGCTTATTACATATTAAGAGGATTAATACTTAAAGAATCCTTAACCATATTTATTCACACACACTCTCATACCTTAAACATAACTAAGTGCTAGTGGTGGGAGTAATAGAGAGGAGAGTAGAGGGTACAGTAAAAAGAAACATTATTAAAGCTTAAGGCCAAGATTATTTACTTTAAAACTTCGCCTCTTACTTTACTCATACATATAAATATTGTAGCATAACTTTTGGCTGCAAAATATTCCTTCGCTACTTAATTTTCTCACAGTTTTATTAACTCGCCCATAAACATAAATTAAAATGGTTTAAGAATTTTTAATTTCTTTCATAAAAAATTAAAACAGGATCTCAAAATGACTTTTTTCTAATAATTTTTATTTTATACAAGTTTATTGGAATGTGTTATTTTTAAGGATTACTTAAGCATAAATTGTGTTACTTAATTATAAAATATTTTTATTTCAAACATAATTTAAGCAACCGGACCAATATACATAAATAAATATACTAAAGCGAAAAATGAAAAAAAACCTGAAGCATATATTAAGGCAGAATAAATTTATAGTTGAGTTTTGGTTCAGTTCTAGTTCAGTTCTAGTTCAGTTCTAGTTCAGTTCTAGTTCTAGTTCAGTTCTAGTTCAGTTCTAGTTCAGTTCTAGTTCAGGTCTAGTTCAGGTCTAGTTCAGTTCTAGTTTAGTTCTAGTTTAGTTCTAGTTCAGTTCTAGTTCAGTTCTAGTTCAATTCTAGTTCAGTTCTAGTTCAGTTCTAGTTCAGTTCTAGTTCA
>NC_060951.1:1948879-1954302 GCF_022045245.1 Lucilia cuprina | reverse complement strand
TCTGTTCTAGTTCTGTTCTAGTTCTGTTCTAGTTCTGTTCTAGTTCTGTTCTAGTTCTGTTCTAGGTCAGTTCTAGTTCTGTTCTAGTTCTGTTCTAGTTCTGTTCTAATTCTAAAGTTTCATTAAGTGAAGAGTGTCTAAGTTTCTTTACAACCTTGTTTTATTACAACTTGTTTTCATGTCCTTTTTTATTGTTTTACCATGAGGTGTTGTCTGTAACAGCAGGTGCTTTCCTTTTATTCGTATTACTTTTTTATTATTATTTTATTTTTAAGGTTTATGTCATGTTACAATGTTTGTCACATTAAACAGCAACTGTTGCCCCAACAATTGCTGGTAAAATGTCAAAAACTATATTTATAAATTATAAACTAAAAGGACAACGATATAACGGGAAAAGGTGGTTTTGCTACATAATGAGGAAATAAGAAAATATAAGTTTTATAAAGTAGAAATTATACAAATTATTGTTGGAAGTAAATAAATTAAGTTATAAAAACATCCAATTTGTAAAAGACCGATAAAAATAAAATGTTTCGCCTTAAAGTAGGCAATGGCTTTATATAGTTTATAAAATTTGGTGCATTAAAATGTAAAATTCATGTTAAAACTAACTTGTCTTTCTTGGCTTAATATTTGCAAATTATATTCTTCTAGAAAAACCCTCCCTAAAGCTGTTTTACAATCATTGACCTCTGACCTAAACACAATTGTTTATTTCCAACTAAGTATATTAATGGATGTGTTTCTTCTTTTTTATTATTTGCTGTAATACACATTTTGTTTTATGACCAAATAAAAAACTAAACTGTTTATAGGGTAAAATAGCAAAAAAAAAAAAAAAAAATACTGCATGACATGGCATGTCTTATTGTCTTAAATGAAAAGAGCATAAAAAAAATGAACACACAACAATGAGTCAGAGTCAAAAAATTGTAAAATAAAACTTGTAAAATACCGAAAACTACTGCAATTGCTGCAGTATTATGTAGTTACAGAAATAAGCGAAGTTTATTTCCTGTTTCCTGTACAAAACAAGAAGCAACTATAACGAAATATTTACATATACAAATTTTATGGTTGGTTTTTGTTTTTGTAAGTGTGTGTCATCAGTGGTTAAGGGGGGAAATAAAGAATGAGTAAGGAGAACACGACTTAAAAAATATAAGGGTTGGCTTTAATTTTGAGCTAAATATATTTTCTTGCCTATAAAAAGGATTGATATAAATTTTGTAGATAAAATACAAATTAAAAATATTGCATAATTTCTGCAAAAAAAAATTACTTAAAAAATGTTGCCTAAATTAAGGCGGATATATTTGAGTTCTCTTATGATTTACTTTTATTCCATTAGTTTATTTGTAGATCAGTTCCAGATCAGTTTTAGTACAATTCCAGTTCAGTTTTAGTTCAATTCCAGTTCAGTTCTAGTTCAGTTCTAGTTCAGTTCTAGTTCAGTTCTAGTTCAGTTCTAGTTCAGTTCTAGTTCAGTTCTAGTTCAGTTCTAGTTCAGTTCTAGTTAAGTTCCAGTTCAGTTCTAGTTCAGTACTAGTTCAGTTCTAGTTCAGTTCTAGTTCAGTTCTAGTTCAGTTCTAGTTCAGTTCTAGTTCAGTTCTAGTTCAGTTCTAGTTCAGTTCTAGTTCAGTTCTAGTTCAGTTCTAGTTCAGTTCTAGTTCAGTTCTAGTTCAGTTCTAGTTCAGTTCTAGTTCAGTTCTAGTTCAGTTCTAGTTCAGTTCTAGTTCAGTTCTAGTTCAGTTCTAGTTCAGTTCTAGTTCAGTTCTAGTTCAGTTCTAGTTCAGTTCTAGTTCTAGTTTGGGTCTAGTTTAGTGGTTATTTAGTTCTAATTCAATTCACGTTTAGTTTTAGTTCAGTTTCTAGTTAATTTCTTCTCCAGTTTTTGATCAGTTCTTTCGGTTTATTTTAAATGATTTTTATTTCACAAACCGCTGTTTCTTGCAACTATAGTCATTTTGAAAGTATTTTTTTTTTTCACATTCCAGTATGATTCCACATTTTTTTTAACTTTTACTTAATTTTACATTCATTTTAACCTAATTACAAAAAACTAAGTGAACTAAAACATGTTTTCATATAAAAGTATAACCTTTGCGTGTTGCTAGCAAACATTTTTTGCAGTAATAAATTTCTATTACACCTTTAAGTAGAGTGAAAATTACGAAAGACAAAAATTAAATTGCAAAAATAAATTAATATTAATGAATAGATTTTATATTTTCTACAAGTCACATTGCAGAAAACATGAGAAAAACATTCTCAAGTGAAGATATGAGGGAAAGAGTAAAAGGAAAAGATGAAGAAGGCATGATGTGTAATGGTTTGATGCTAAGTTATATAATGATAACAAATCATTAAGATGACATGAACATTTCAAGTCATGTCGTGTCATATATAAATACACAACATACTCTGCTTGGCAAAAGATTGACTTTTGAGAAAAATAAGAAATAAAATTTGTAATGATAAGTGCTTTTGAAATGTGGTTTGGTATGAATGATTAAATTATCAATATTTTGTTGGCTTCAGAATTAGATTTTGTTTCACTGTGTAAGCAATTTATTAATATGTTTTTCATGGCTATAGTTTTTCTTAAATGTAAAGTGTCTTCACTAGTACCCGCATTTAAAAACTTTGTTTAAAAGTACTTAAAGACTTGTCATATTTTCCATTGTTAATTTAATTTTTTTTCTTTGTATCTTTTGTATTGAGATTATGCAGAAAAATAACAAGATAAATATTTATAGGATTTCAATAAAAATTGTTTGCCGTAAACATATAACAAGATATCAAACAATAAGCCAACAGTGAACTCCCTATAAAAAAGACAACTAAGCAAAAGAAAATAATTCTGTACAAGTTATATTGCAATAAATGAAAAAAGGGTTTTCAATTCCAACTATAAAATTATTTTAAAATATATTTTCTAAAACATATATCCAGCTTTCACTGTTTGTGATTTCCCCTTCTTTACAAATAATTTAATATATGAACACCACAGAAAAAAAAAAATCATATAAATAACGTTTGTGTGGTTGACTTAGAATTTTGCTGTTTTGTTGCCAAAAAATTTATATAAATATTTTCTGTTGAGCTCTTAAAATTATGCTATAAAAATGATATTGTTGATAATGTTTCCCACAAACAAGAAAAAAAAAACATACATGATATCATAAAACATTTTTTTGCACATTTGTGTTTTTTCATTTTATTTGTTTGCTTTGATTATACAATATATTTTTATAAGCTTTTTATTTAATGAAAGCTGTGTTGGTGAATTTCTAAATTTTTTTTTGCCGACATCGAGGGATTATGTGGTTATAATTTTTTTTAATATTTTTATAAATAAATTAAAGTATACTTTTAGGTTTATTATAGGGAATATTGTTAATGTTATGAGATATGCTATAGTAAGGCAAACAAATAAGCAGTGATATGGAATTATAAAATTTATTAAATGGAAATATTTAAATAAATTCAATATTTTAAATGAAATAATTTGAAACCAAACTTGAACATATCTAAAAACTACTTAATTTAACTAGAACTGAATTAGAACTGAACTAGAACTGAACAAGAACTGAACTAAAACTGAACTAGAACTGAACTAGAACTGAACTAGAACTGAACTAGAACTGAACTAGAACCGAACTAGAACTGAACTAGAACTGAACTAGAACTGAACTAGAACTGAACTAGAACTGAACTAGAACTGAACTAGAACTGAACTAGAACTGAACTTGAACTGAACTAGAACTGAACGAGAACTGAACGAGAACTGAACTAGAACTGAACTAGAACTGAACTAGAACTGAACTAGAACTAGAACTGAACTGAACTGAACTGAACTAGAACTAAACTAGAACTGAACTAGAACTAGAACTGAACTAGAACTGAACTTGAACTAGAACTGAACTAGAACTTAACTAGAACTGAACTAGAACTGAACTAGAACTGAGCTAGAACTGAACTAGAACTGAACTAGAACTGAACTAAAACAGAACTAGAAGTGAACTAAAACTGAACTAGAACTGAAGTAGAACTCAACTAAAACTGAACTAGAACTGAACTAGAATTAATATAGAATATAACTAGAACTGAATTAGAACTGAACTAGAACATAACTGGAACTGAACTAGAACTGAACTAGAACTGAACTAGAACTGAACTAGAACTGAACTAGAACTAAACTAGAACAGAACTAGAACTGAACTAGAACTAAACTAGAACAGAACTGAAATAAAACTAAACTAGAACTGAACTCGAACTAAACTAGAACTGAATCGAAATAAAATTATAATAAATTTTCATAATAATTTTCGTTGAAAGAATTTTTTTATTCAATTTGAATATTTTGAATAAAAATTTATATTTTGAAACAGATATTTTTAATAATCTTTGGAATATTTTTTTTTCTTTTTTCTCTCATCTGTATTCAATTTTAACTTATATTTTTTATTTTTGTCCTTTATTGTTATTTTTTATTAAAATATTTAAATAATACTTTTTAACACTTTTATTGATTTTATTACTTTTTAAATTCTATAGAAATATTTTGTTCTTCACTTATAGAAACACTTTTCAAAGTATATATGTATTTTTTTTCTCTAAAAAGACCGCACCCGTCGGTGTATAAAATCAAACTGACACTTCTTTTGCCGACAAAACTCAATATATAAATCCAACTTGAATGTAATTTTTATTTGTTTTACGTTTTTCTTGCTCCTTTTAGCTGTTGTGCAACGTTTAACATGGTTGTTGTTCTTATTGTATAAAGATAGATATATAAAGAATAATAATAAAAAGGATCACAAAAAAAAATAAAGAATCAATAGAACACTAACACCACCAAATAATACAAAACGAATAAGAAAAAAACAACAAAACTCCACTAAAAATATTATGCACACACAAAGTGTTTTTGTAAAAGGATATATTTGTCAATATGTGAAAACAACAACAACAACAATTACACTAACTATAAGTGACTTACTCATGTATTAGGGAGTAAGAGTATAGTGCAGCAGCAACAACAACTACAAGGACTATAACTCCAATAAGATAGTTGTTGTTTAAAATATAAGAAGCAGAGCCTTGTGAAATTACTCATGCAAGAATTATTATAAAGGGAGTTGCATAAAGAGACAAACAGAGAGTAAAACTTACTCACTAATACTCATACTACCGCTGTTTTAAACAGGAAATGAACGATTGTATTTTTAACGAACTTGGTAATTTTATACGAGTATTTTAAAACAGAACAAAGCTTGAACAGAACTAGAACAAATCTAGAAAAGAATTAGAACAGAACTAGAACTGAACTAGAACTGAACTGGAACTGAACTAGAACTGAACTAGAACTGAACTAGAACTGAACTAGAACTGAACTAGAACTGAACTAGAACTGA
>NC_060951.1:1946897-1948779 GCF_022045245.1 Lucilia cuprina | reverse complement strand
AACTAGAACAGAACTAGAACAGAACTAGAACAGAACTAGAACAGAACTAGAACAGAACTAGAACAGAACTAGAACAAAACTAGAACAAAACTAGAACAGAACTAGAACGGAAATAGAACAGAACTAGAACAGAAATAGAACTGAATTAATTTTCTCCGGTGTATTTTGAACTAAACATTTCCTAGTATGGGAATATTAAATATTTTCGTCTTGTTTTGTGAAGTTTTCTTTTTCGTCTTGTTGTGCCTATTTGCTTCTTCTCCATCTTCTTCTTTAGATTTTTTTGATATAATATTATTGTAGTTGTTGTTTTTGGTTTTATTATTATTGTTATTTTTATATTTTGTAGATGATGTGTTCAGACATTGATGGATGAAAATTTGTGTGCTATTTTTATGGCCTGAGGCCACAAAACAACAAGGGCTTGTCTGTGTTGATATGAAAACGAGAAACATGTAGAGTCCATCTCAGTTTCGTTTTATAGATTGTAATAGGGATGTTGTTATTAAGTCATAAATAATATTTTTTTATATACTAAAATGATATTTGTGTAAAACAAGAAAGATAAAAAACGAAACATTTAAGGACCTTTTTAAGCTTAAAACCTCCTGCTTTATGTTGTTATCTGCCTAAGACTGCTTGAGTTGAGTCATAAACTTTTAATAAATTTGTGAAATTTAGAAAAATTTTCGAAATTTTGTAATATTTTTATGTTCTGATCCCTTAAGCCCTTTATGATTACAGTTTTAAATATTTTTAACTATTTACAAGTTTTTTACCTAAAGTTGTGTAAAAAAAATATCTTAAAATTTTCTTATTCCTTAAAGTATTTTTACACAAAATTTCTTTAACCATTACTCATCCTTTTTGCTTATTTGTATGTTTTATTTTTTTATCCGAGCATATTTTTATTGCCCCTGTTAAAAGACTATTTCTCAAACATTTCGAGTTAGTTTCTTTTTTTCCTTTCAGTTTTTTTTTATTTTTTACTTGTAGTTTTTTTTTTTTGTTCTGTGGTAACTTCAACATCATTTACTTTTTATGTTTCTACATGTTTTGTTTTTAACCGAAATATATAATTCTTCACACCCCTTCCTTTCCTGTCACCAACAACAAGAAAGTTTTTCCAGCCGTCTTAAAAGTCTACTTTGAAAAAATCAACATCCACCGGCTACAAGTTTGTTCAGTTTTCTATTTATGTATTTCTAGCAAAAACACACGCGTCAGTCTGTCGTCAATTTTAAGTGCTGTCTTGTGTTGTATAACTTTTCATTTTCTTCTACAGACAATTTTTGACCTTTTTGGCCAAAATACAGAAAAACAAAACTTCTCTAAATAAAAATAAAACTTGATACTTATTTTATCTTCTTTAGAAGTAAAAGTTGTCCTTATCGAAGCAAAAAAAAAAAAACTCACACAAATTTATTTGGAAAAAACAAAATTTCCTAAAATCGTGTGGGTGTGATAATCGTAGTCAAATAAGACATTTTGTTTTCATTTTTTTCTTGGGGCTTTAGCCATAAACTCTAACTAAAACAACTATTGGGAATATATTTCAGAAAATGCGTATTAAAATGACTGTGAAGAGAAGCGTAAGGTTAAAGAGGATAATGAAAATTAAAGCTAATGCGGTACTTAAAGTGATGATAGAACTTAACATAAACCAGAATTGAATCGGAGAATTAGAATTGAACTAAAACTGATCAGAACTAGAACTCAATTAGAACTGTACTAAAACTCAACAGGAACTGAACTAGAACTGAACTAGAACTATACTAGAACTAAACTAGAACTGAACTAGAACTGAACTAGAACTAAATTAGAACTGAACTAGAACTGAACTAGAACTGAACTAGAACTGAACTAGAACTGAACTAGAACT
>NC_060951.1:1942724-1946797 GCF_022045245.1 Lucilia cuprina | reverse complement strand
AGTTCTGTTCTAGTTCTGTTCTAGTTCTGTTCTAGTTCTGTTCTAGTTCTGTTCTAGTTCTGTTCTAGTTCTGTTCTAGTTCTGTTCTAGTTCTGTTCTAGATCTTTTTTAGTTTAGTTTAAAATCAGTTTTGTTTTCAATTCTAATTAATTTTTAGTAATATTTCCCTCAGTATTTTGTTTTTATACAACTTCTTGTATGTAATATTTGCACATGAAACATTATACAAATGTCGTCAGAAATATTATTATTTCCTTTTTAACACAACACTGCAGTATAAACTCTTTGATTTTTTTTTTTTAATTTTATATTTTGGAAACAATCCAAATTTGTAATAATGAAATAAATAAAATGCTAAAGGCCCTGTGTGTGTGCTGTACAAAGGAAAAAGTACTAAAAACTAAATACGCATACAAAACTCCAGTTGCTATTTTTATAGTTGAAAATAAACTGACAAAAACACAAGTAACATCATGTTGTGTTTTGTTGGTGCCAAACAACACCCCACACCCCAAATGACTCCCTCTTTGCAATAGCAACAACAAAACCATAAATATTTGCAAATAAATAAATGACTCATGAATTTGCTCTAAAAGAAGTAATTGTACTCTTTCTTATTTAGAAGAGTTTTTTTTTTTCTTTTGTTAAAGTAAGAGTATGGAACGAATTATAATGAAGCACATACATATAGACAAGAGCAAGAGTTGTCGTTAGTGTAACGACAACCGAAAAGTCTGCATTGTATATAGACGGCGTCATGTGCATTAGAGTTTTAAATAATTTTGGAGCCTTTTGGCAGAGTTTTGTGTGTTGTGTGTATGTTTTTAGTTTATAGTTTTTGTAGTGTGTGCCAAATTGCATTTTTTAGGTTGCTTTTTTTTGTTGAAAGTAAAAGGAATCTATAAATTATGGTTATAAAATTCAGTTTTTGTAGTCAGGCGTCATTTAATAGTTTTCCCCTATTAAAAGTGTTTGTTCAAAAGGAAATGTCATTTTTTTATGATTTTTTTGTTTAAGTTTTTATATTAAAGTTTTAATTATACTAAGGGTTTTTTATGTTAATTTAGTGTTTTAGGGCTCATTAAATAAAGTTGAGGAATAAATTTTCATCATAAAAAAAAAAAAAAATAAAAATTTTAGAAATTTATTTTTAATTTTTTAATTTATATTTTATTATTAAAATATTTTAGGAGTTGTTAACTTTAAAAACTATTTAAATATTTCGGCATTTATTAAAAAAGTAAAAAAAAAAATTATTAAAAAGTAAATAAAATTTCTTAATATTAAAATAAATATTAAGAAATTTTCAATATTGTTATACTAAGGCGTATGAGTGTTATTAATTAGGAGTTATTTTACAAAAACTTACATAACTCGGTAAATTTTCGAGTAAATTGAAGCAAAAAAATTGAGTTTTATTAAAAACACTTTAAGCTTTAATAATCGGAAACTAGTTTTTCCTTAAATGCTATAGTTTTTGTAGTGAATTTAATTAAAGTTGAATATTTTTCAAACGACATATTTTTTACAAATTTTATATAATTTTTTAAAATTTTGATTGTTTTAACTATTAAATTAATTTATAAATTTTGGTTTTATTAAGAAAATTTTTTAAAATTTTAGTTCGAAATTATTTTTTTTAAATTTTTCAAATTGGTATACTGAGGCGTATGAGTATTATTAATTGGGAGTTATTTTACAAAATCGTTAATAATTCAAACATTTTTGAACAAAATTAAAGCAAATAAATTAGATTTTATTTAAAACCCTTTAGGGTTTAGTAATAAGTATTATAAATTTTCAAAGTTGTTATAGTTTTTGTAAAAAAAAACTCTTTAAAGTTGAAAAATATTTTTAATTGTTTTTATAAATAATTTGTTTCCCTTTTTTTCTTTTTAGATTTACAAATTTTAAATGAACTTTAGCAGCCAGTACTTTAAAAGCAATCAAATATAAAAAGGATCTTGATTTAAAGTTACCAACCAGCAGCAAAAATAATAAAATAAAAACATTAATTAAACAAAAACTTTAAAATTATAAATATAAAACATATATATTATAAAAGAAAAACAATTAATTAATTTAAAAAAAAAACATTAATATTCCAGAAAAATATTAGAGCCTAAGAAGTCCAAAAACAAATATATTAAATAAAAAAAACTAATATTATAACAAATACAGATAAAATCACGCCATTTACAACAATAAATAAATAATTAACACAAACTTATTAAAACAAACTCACACAGTTATTAAAATTTAAATAATTAAAAAAAAACAAACACTAAACTCCTTATAAACTTAAGCAAAAAAAAAGAAAATTTGCATAAAAAACTCTTGGTCTTTGAAAAACAAAACCAAGAAACAGACAAGACATAAACCCTAAACTGAGCAAAAGAAATCCCCTTCCCTCCCTTTTTCACTGGAAAAAAAGAGAAATATCAGGGGGAAGCTAAAAATCTCAACAGCAACAACTAACAAAAAAAAAAAAAAAAAAACAAACAACAACGAGAGCAGAGTCTAGTCAAGTGAAGAAACGACTTCAAAACGTTAAAAGAAACGAACAAAGTGTGAGTGTTTCTGCTGAAGTGCAACATTTTGTAGCAGGCTGCCTATAACACAGTCTGCATTACAATTTGCTAACGAACACACTTGCCACACACTAGAAAGACAAAAAAAAAAAAGAAAAGAGTTTAAAATTGTTTAGTTTTTTCGAATTTAATTTTTCAAAAATAATAAAAATTGCTTTAAAATATAAAAAGAAAATCTAATTTTCTCAAGTGTGTACAAATTTTTCCAAAAAATTTTTAAATAAAAAAACATTTTTAAAGACTGATATGGTTTGCAAAATATAAAACAAAAAAAAGTTTACAAAAATTATACAAAGAAAAGAAATTTCATAGAAATTTTTTTTAACAGAATTTAAAGATTTTACAAAAATCTTTTAAATTCTCTCCAAAAACAAAGAAAAAGAAGAACTTAAAAAAACAAACCCTTAATAAACACATAAAAAGCAAAGGTTCCTGTTGACACAATTTCAAATTTTTATTAAACAAATTTTAAGAAATTTCTATTAAAAAAAAAAATAAAAACTAATCAGAAGTAAAGTTTTGTTGGAAAAGTAACTGTGATGAGTGATTTAGAAAAAATGAATGGTGCTAATGGTGGCACTTTAAACGGTCTAGTGGGTGATGAAGCACCCATTATGGCCAATGGCTCGTTGGCAGCAACTGGGAATGGCTCTACTACTAACGGAGCGGCTGCCGCTTCCACTGCTGCAGGTGATAATGGCGCTGCTGCTGCCACTACTAATGGTGGCGGCACTGGTGTTGGTGATACTGGTACGGCTGCTTCTTTAAAAGCCGTTGAATCGGCTGTTTCTTGTTCTTCTATGGCTGGTGATGATGCCGGCACCGATGCTGGTGCTAGCTCTATACCACCTTCCGAGGCTGGTGGTCGTCCTCCTTTGGATACTGCCTGTTCGGATGGTGGTGGCCCTTCCAGTTTGGTTGGTGGCATGGTTGGACCACCCAGTCCTTTAACCGGCTGTTATTTGCTTATCATTTTGGGTGAACCACACTCCGAGGAGCATAAAGATAATATTCTACAACATTTGTTGAAAGGTAAGTGGTTGTCATATATAGTTATTATTTGAAAAACAAAAAGGATTCAAATCACTTTCACTATAGGGAAAGATAGTCTCTAAAAAATTGTTTTCCAATTTTATTAAAAATTTTCTTTTTCTTTACAACTTTTCTATGTTTTAACCATAAAATTCTTTAGAAACTTTAATTTTTCCAAAAAAAAAGCTTAAAAAATTTAGGACGAAAAACTTTTTTTAAAAATTTTTTAAACTTTGTCTACTAAGGCGTATGAGTATTATAAATTAAAGGTTATTTTACAAAAACAAATAAAATTTGGTAATTAAATTGAACAAGAAATGAACTAGAACTGAACTTAAACTGAACTTAAACTGAACTAGAACTGAACTAGAACTGAACTAGAACTGAACTAGAACTGAACTAGAACTGAACTAGAACTGAACTAGAACTGAACTAGAACTGAACTAGAAC
>NC_060951.1:1927653-1942624 GCF_022045245.1 Lucilia cuprina | reverse complement strand
ACTAGAACAGAACTAGAACAGAACTAGAACAGAACTAGAACAGAACTTGAACAGAACTAGAACAGAACTTGAACAGAACTAGAACAGAACTAGAACAGAACTAGAACATAACTAGAACAGAACTAGAACAGAACTAGAACAGAACTAGAACAGAACTAGAAATGAACTAGAACAGAACTAGAACAGAACTAGAACATAACTAGAACAGAACTAGAACTGAACTAGAACTGAACTAGAACTGAACTAGAACTGAACTAGAACTGAACTAGAACTGAACTTAGAACTAAACTAGAACTGAACTAGAACTGAACTAGAACTGAACCAGAACTGAACTAGAACTGAACTAGAACTGAACTGGAACTGAACTAGAACTGAACTAGAACTGAACTTAGAACTAAACTAGAACTGAACTAAACTAGAACTAAACTAAGTAAAACTGAACTAGAACTGAACTAGAACTGAACTAGAACTAAACTAGAACTAAACTAGAACTAAACTAGAACTAAACTGAAACAGAATTTTTTTTTTCATTTGAAAATAGCACTTTCTTTTAAATTTATACATATTTTCCAAATTAGTGATAGTTTTATATATATTTTTAATTTCTTTAACTTAGCTTGTTTCTAAGGTAAACAGTTCAAAGTTCTTTAAAAAAATTTATTCTTTCACATTTTTTTTATAAATTTTTATTGAATATGATAAATTTTCACATATTTTAAAAAATTTTTAAATTAAAATAAAATTAATAATATTTTTTTTATTTTATAAACTTTGCTGGAAAAATGATCCTGCTTTTCCCAATTTTTTTTTTAGAAAATTAAACTTTTTCACAATCTGTTAAATTTAATTGTTTTGTCAATTTCTTAACTTAAATCCTTTAAATTTTGTTAATGATTCGTTTATTTGTTGAAATTTTATTCTTTAATAATTATTAATTTATTCTTAAATTCAGCTTTTACCATTTTTTTCAAAATTCCTTTTATTATATCTTGTATATTTCAAACACTGCTATTTCTTTGAAATTTGTATTACTTTCTTTATTTTCTGTTTAATTTAGTTGCACACGTTTTGAAAGCTCGACGAAGACTGAATTTTCATTTTCGAACAGTTGTTAATGTTTGCTCTAGTCTCATAAGTTTTATCCTGTTTTCTTTACTTCCTTTCTTTCGTTTTTATTACGTTCGTTTATTCGTTTAAGCCTCGTTCTACTTCCAAGACAAAAGCAAAGCAAACGAAATATTTATTCCAATATGGGAATTACATTTCCACAGCATGCTATAGCCAGTTCGTGTTATTGTTTTTATTTGTAAAACACGACCAAAAAAATGTTCGTGTTTTGGCTTAAAGCCAAAAATAATAAATAAATGTTTGTTGTTTTTAGCAAAAAAGGCTAAAAAATCAAGAAAGCAAAAAAAAAAAGAAACAACAGCTGCTTTTACAAATAAGCTTTTTTTGTTGTCATTTTTTATTTCTTTTTGTACAACAACATCAAAGTATTTAAATCTAACAAAAACCCAAACGTTAGCCGCCTAAATGGAGCCAAATAGTAGACATGAAAGGATATTGCTTTTACGAAAGAGTCATCTATTACACACATGCCTATGAACAGGGTGAGTTTGTTTTTCCAGTTATTATACAACTCCTTTGGCTATAACTTCGTTTAAGTCTAAAGCAAACGAAAGTTGACGATTTTATTAGAAAATTTATTATAAAAAAATTACGAAATTTTCTTAGTTTTTCTTTAACTATTGCGGCATTTGCTGCAATTGGAGCATAATAATTGTTCGACAATCTTCAATCAAACCGGCTTAAGGCTGCTTTTGAGGAAAACAAAATCAATGAAATTTTAGCCAAAAAGCAGCAAGAAGATAAGAAACAACCGCTAATACTAAATAATTAAAAATTAAAAGAAAAGACAACTAAAGTTGCTGCAATAAAAGTTGCTACAATTATAATTGCAGCAACTACAACTAAATAAATTAAATAAAAAGAAAAGGCAACTAGAGTTGCTGCAACAAAAGTTGCCACAATTGCAATTACAGCAATATAAGTTGCCGCAACAAAAGTTGCTTTAAAGTGGAGTCCCTGCAAATTGCTTTAATGCTGGTTCAACAAACATTGCTCTGCAGTAAGTGTTAACTTAGCAAAAATTGTTTTAATTGATGTTGCTTCAATAAAGATTGCCTTAAAAGTGTGAGCAAATTAAGTTGCTCTAACAAATGCTGCTTTAAAGATGAGGCCAGACTACTTTAAAGCAAAACACCACAAAAGTTGATAAAGCAAATACAAACTTGACAAAAGTAGTTTCAATAATAGTTGCTGCCTTAAAACGTTTAGCATTTTAAGTTGCCGCAACAAAAGCTGTCTTAAAATTGAGGCTACACAGATTGCTTTAAAGCAAAAAGCCACACAAAATACTAAAACAAATGTCAACCTAACAAAAATTGTTACAATAATAGTTGCTGGCTTAAATTGTTTAGCATTATAAGTTGCTGCAACAAAAGCTGCCTTAAAGTTGACGCTTTAAAGCACCTTGTTCACAAAGTTGCTGCAATAAAAATTGCTTTAAAAATTTAATTTTAACTTTAGTTTTTTCATTCAACATCAAGTTATTCCATATAAATAAAAACGTTGGTTACTTCAATCGTTTTAATCTAGTTGATATAACAAATGTTTATCATTTTACATTTGCAGCAATTTTTTTCAGGGCAATTGTAATTGCGGTTAAACAAACTATTAAACAAACAATTTAAGTTGCTCGTAAAACAAACTTAAATTAAAAACTTTACCATCTTAAAGACTTGTATTTAGGACAAAAAGAAAGACAATTTTTAGCAATAAAATTTACGATTTCCAAGCAATTTTGACCAAATTTTGATTTCGATTTTTGTTTTCTTTTACAGATTCCGGAAATGTCTCTTCTGCTTGAATAACATGGTAAGTTTTCTTTTCAAAATTTCTTATTTAAATGAAAAATTATTAAAATATTTAAAAAATTTTAAAGATTTGTTTTTAATTAAAATTACATTTCAAAATGGTCTCATTACTTCTTAGACCAAAAAAAAGGGAATTGCTAATAAATTTAATAAAATAATGTTTTTAAAACTATCTGCTTAAAATTCCTGAATGTTTATTTTTTTAAACTTTGAACTTTTACAAGACACTCGTTATTTCAAATAATAAAAATTAAAATTTTATATTTGAAAGCTTAAGTCTAATCAAGATTAAGTTTAGGGCTTCAAGAATTTACAAAATTCTGCGCAAAAATTTTAGTTTAACTTTAAAATAGTCAACATATCAAAAATTCCATTTTCTAACAATGCTGAAAGTAGGGTGTTCAACAAATTGTTAATACATTTTCTAATTAAATATTTCTTTTCTTTTCGTAATGTGCTAAACCAGCCGTTTACTTGCTTACAAAATCTTACTGAAAATAATTTCATTTTTATTTAGAAAAAAATTCTAAAATTTTTGTTGAAAATTTTTGAATTTTGAAAATTTGTTAAAATTAAACCAAGTAAGATAATTGTTTGAAATTTGCTTTGATTTTACAACTAAGGTGTGGGCTTTTATAAAATATTTTTGAAAGAATTTTTATTATCTTAAAACTAAAGTTATAAGAAAAATACTAAAAAAGACTAGAGAAAAAAAATTAAAAAAAAATTGGCTCTACTTATGTAATTAACTCACTGGCTTGGTATTTTTCAAGCTTATTTATTTCTCGGTTTTGTTACCTTTAATTACCAAACATATTTATTTTGAAGCCAATCGTACACTTGAGAAACATTATGTTTTCTTTATAATTTTCTTTTGCAATTAGACTATTTTTAATTTCTTAACTAAACAATAACTTTTTTGAATTTTTACCTTTTTAACAGTATTTTCTCTTAACAGTTAATTAAATTTAACAACAGTTTTTTAAATGTCCTTAATTTCACTTAAAAAGTCCTTTAAAAAGGTTAATAAATTCGTTTAAAATACTTTAGAAAACTTTTAAAATATTTGAATTTTTTTAAACAATTTTTTTTTTAAATGTTCAACAATTTTTTTTATAAAAATCTACAATTTATAAGGTATTTTTTAAAATTCCTTTTTGGAATACAACGCTTTTAAATCCGTTTTACAATATTTAACGACCAAGTTAAACTTTCAACGTCTGCAGAACAACTGATTTCCTTACTAACGAAACACAACACAGGATTTCTATGCATAAAGAGCGAAAGCGTGAGAGAAATACGATTTGCAACGTTTTGTAATGCAACAACTACTACAACTTAGCTTTATAAAAACGAACTTTTGGAAATGTTAGAAAAATTACGCAATTTCCAGGTTTTCTCGGGAAATCGGCAAACTTCCAAGAAAATTTATTGGAAGTAGAAAGAAAAAAAAAAAACAAAAATATTTTAAAAGAAAAGAAATGCATTTTAAGTCTTAGACGAAGACAAATTACAAGAAGTTATAGTAAGAAGTAGTAAAACGTTAGAAAAAAAGAGTTCTAAGTTACCGTAATCATTATGGGTGACAACATATGATTAAATTAGTCAAATAATTTAATGAAAAAAATCTTTAAGTTTAATCTGTAGTTTACAGATATTTCCTTAAACTTCGGCGTAAAAAGTTAGACATATTATATACCAAGGGAAATCTATTCACTTGAACTTTTAAAAAATCTATTAATAAATTTAATAATTTAATAAAACTTTTAATTTTAAAACAAATTTTAGAATTAAATTTTTCTAAAATAAACGAAAATTAAAGAATTTTTTAATCCCTAAAGTGACAAACATTTTTTGGAAAAATTTTCAAAGAAAAGTTAGCCATATGGTATATCATTGGAAAGGAAATTGTGTTTACTTTATAAAAATATATATAATTGTAAAACTTTAATGTAAGAAATCTTTATAAACATTTAAGTGAATTAAAAAATTTTTCAAAATGTTATAATTTTCTAACATTGCTGAAAGTAGGGTATTAAAGAAAATCGGTATAATATATTATAACTTATTAAAAGTTTAGCTTTTTCTTTCACAATATGCTTTAACACTTATCTATTTTCTAATAAAATTTTCGTGAAAATCATTTTTGAATAGAGTTTTTTCTTAAAAAATATTTTGAATTTTTTGTAATAATTTTTTCAAAATTTATAAACTTTGAAAATTTTTCAAAATTTAAGGGCATAAGAAAATTGTTCAAAATTTCCTTTAATTTATGAAATAAGGTGCAGGTTTTTATAAAATATTTTTATAAATATTTTTCTTTTATTTATAACAAAGTAATGAGCAAAAATACCAGAAAACTCTAAATTACACATAATTTTTTATTAATAATATCATTTTCTAAAAATGCTGAAAGTAGGCTGTTTAACAAAATTTGTTCAAAATTTAGGAATTAGTTAATATTGAAGTCTTATCTTTCTAAAAAAGTGATTTATTTGCTCAAAAATATGTAAGAATTTCTTTTTAGAAAAAAATCGTTTATAAGAAAAATAATTATTGAATTTTTTTTTCAAAATTTACGAATTTTGAAAATTTGTTAAAATTCATTGAAATCAGATAATTGATTGAAATATATTTTGATTTATTAAGTATGATGTTGGCTTTCATAAAATATTCTTTGAAGAATTTTTGTGATCTTAAAAGTAAAGATAGGAGGAAAAAACTAAAAATTGACATAGAAAAAAATATAAATTTAGTTTTTTCCAAATGTTAATCACTTAGTTTTTAAACAAAATGATTCAAATATTTTTATTCAAATTCAATGATTTCAGGCAATTTCTTAAAAATTTTTCAAGCCTTTTATTTTGAATCCTATCTTTGAAAATCAAGCTAATCATGGTTAATAGAACATGAATATTTATAAAAGAAACATAATGTTTTATTTATTCTTTCTAGTTTTTAAAACAGAAAATTTTTAATTTCTTTCTTTTCATACAAAAACATTGTGATAAATTCATAATGCCAGCCGCCGTTTGTCTGCAATTTTCATTTGTATTAAATTGTTTATCTTTGTGTCACATGTTGGGCACGCTTTTTTTCAAACAAAAAAAAAAAACAATGAGTCTCTCTAGTTTCCTTTTTTCTGTTTGTAATTTACATTGAAAATTGTCCAGCACCCACCAACGCCGCCTAAACTCATTAAATTTTCAAAGTGTTTTTATAGTTTCAATGGATTTTATTTTTCAGTACAAAACAGCTACTATTTATAATGACACAATACCAAGCAAAATGAAAATGAATAAAATTCAACAAAAAAAAAACATAGAAAGCAATAATGGCCAAGACCATAAATCCAAAATAGTCGTAATACGTAATGTGAAGCACATACGTACAAATGTATACATATCAAAAGCCAAACGCACCCTCCAACTAAAAACAATTTAAACATGCAACTAAACGTTGCAATGTATTTAAACCAACCAACCCTTAATTCAATAATTCAACAAAAATAACGTCATCAATCGTTTGTAAAGTGCAATGAATTGTTTCGATTCAAATTACACACACACACATACATAACAAACACTAATTTCGAAACAGGATATAAAAACCAGGGTGTTAGTAGGGTGTTTTAAGCTCCATAAATTGTTCACTAATTTGGAAGAGTGTGCATTAGATTATGAGTGAAAGAAATAATTTTAACTGTTTATGTTCAATAAAAACTGAAAAAGATCATCGTTTGGAAATTAAAATAAAGCAAGTTCTGTGCTATTTCTGCTCAGTTCTAGTTCTGTTCTAGCTCTGTTCTAGTTCTGTTCTGTTCTAGTTCTGTTCTAGTTCTGTTCTAGCTCTGTTCTAGCTCTGTTCTAGCTCTGTTCTAGTTCTGTTCTGTTCTAGTTCTGTTCTAGTTCTGTTCTAGTTCTGTTCTAGTTCTGTTCTAGTTCTGTTCTAGTTCTGTTCTAGTTCTGTTCTAGTTCTGTTCTAGTTCTGTTCTAGTTCTGTTCTAGTTCTGTTCTAGTTCTGTTCTAGTTCTGTTCTAGTTCTGTTCTAGTTCTGTTCTAGTTCTGTTTTAGTTCTGTTCTAGTTCTGTTCTAGTTCTGTTCTAGTTCTCTTCTAGTTCTGTTCTAGTTCTGTTCTAGTTCTGTTCTAGTTCTGTTCTAGTTCTGTTCTAGTTCTGTTCTAGTTCTGTTATAGTTCCGTTCTAATTCTGTTCTAGTTCTAGTTCTGTTATAGTTCCGTTCTAGTTCTGTTCTATTAATGTTCTAGTTCTGTTCTAGTTCTGTTCTAGTTCTGTTCTAGTTCTGTTCTAGTTCTGTTCTAGTTCTGTTCTAGTTCTGTTCTAGTTCTGTTCTAGTTCTGTTCTAGTTCTGTTTCTAGTTCTGTTCTAGTTCTGTTCTAGTTCTGTTCTAGTTCTGTTCTAGTTCTGTTCTAGTTCTGTTCTAGTTCTGTTCTAGTTCTGTTCTAGTTCTGTTCTAGTTCTGTTCTAGTTCTGTTCTAGTTCTGTTCTAGTTCTGTTCTAGTTCTGTTCTAGTTCTGTTCTAGTTCTGTTCTAGTTCTGTTCTAGTTCTGTTCTAGTTCTGTTCTAGTTCTGTTCTAGTTCTGTTCTAGTTCTGTTCTAGTTCTGTTCTAGTTCTGTTCTAGTTCTGTTCTAGTTCTGTTCTAGTTCTGTTCTAGTTCTGTTCTAGTTCTGTTCTAGTTCTAGTTCTGTTCTAGTTCTGTTCTAGTTCTGTTCTAGTTCTGTTCTAGTTCTGTTCTAGTTCTGTTCTAGTTCTGTTCTAGTTCTGTTCTAGTTCTGTTCTAGTTCTGTTCTAGTTCTGTTCTAGTTCTGTTCTAGTTCTGTTCTAGTTCTGTTCTAGTTCTTTTCTAGTTCTGTTCTAGTTCTGTTTTAGTTCTGTTCTAGTTCTAGTTCTGTTATAGTTCCGTTCTAGTTCTGTTCTAGTTATGTTCTAGTTCTGCTATAGTTCAGTTCTAATTCTGCTTTAGTTCTCCTCTAGTTCTGTTCTAGTTCTGCTTAAAATTCTGTTCTGTCGGTTCAGTTTAGTTCCAGTTCAATTTTAGTCTAAAATTCCGAATTATTTTTTAAAAGTTCTTTTAGGTTAAAATTGTCATATTTGCTTTAGAGAGCATATTTATTTTTGATATATAAAGAGTATTCAAAATGTTTAGTTAACCGGTTCCGTAGAGAGCACTTTTATCCAAAAATAATCTCTGAGTAATTTATACTTTTTGCAACAACAAAACCGGCCTTTTAAAAGACCAACCCACATTTGCAAAATGTCTTTAATAAAATATAGAGAAAGAGAACAGGAACTATTAGATGAAAGAGAATTAACAAGAGAACTCAGCTGTTTTAAATAATCAATTAACAGCTGATATTAAGGGTTGTGTTGAGGACTCTCTATGAATATAAGTTTAGCACTCCTTCTCTCTCCCTCTCTCTCTCTCTCTCTGAATTTTTGATGTAACTGTCATTTATAAACTTTGCAAGTCATTGTTTCCTATATATATAACATTATAAAAACCCTGACCATCTGTTTGTGTTTCAGTTTGTGTAACAAATATTGATTTTTCTTTAAAAACAGCTGATTTCTTGGAGATATAGAAATAAAGAGCGAAAGAGATTATTGTTGAAAACACATGCAAACACCTGCTAGTACTTATTTTTGCAATGAAAAGGGAAGGTATGGTAAATGTCTAGTGAATGGAAGCAGGCGAAAAAAAGCTTACTTTTGCACTATATGAATTCATGTAATTCCTTTACATGAAGTAATATTAAGAATATTACAAAATTTCACAGCTGGCAGAAAAGTACTATAAAAGTAAAAAGGACTACAAAAAAAAGAGGAGTTGGGGTTAAAAGCCGCTTTAGGTTAGGAGTGTTTTCGTCTTTTGACAGATTTTTTTTCAGCCACCCAAAAGGAGTATACTGAAACTTAATACATATATGTAAAAGAATGAAAAAAGACTACAAGTAAAAAGGGATTTTGTGAAAATTTGTTTTATACTATATATTGAAATGAAAAATTATTTGGCCTATATATAGAAATTTTTTTTAAATTTTAAAATTATTAAAAAAATTGTTAACATATTTACCTTTTTTAAGCTTATTTTTGTTGTTTATATTAATTAATTTTTATTGAATATTTTAAGTTTTTCTAGTTGCAATATTGATTTTTATACTTAATAAGTTTTACAGGATGGAGAAGAAAAAAGCATTTGTTTTACTTGTATTTTTTCAAATTTATTTGTTTTATAATTATTAAGCTATACGTATATTTAGCGTTTTTTTTTTAGGCAATTAATTTTTTTACTAATTAATATAATTTATATGAGGTCTTAAGCTCTAAACACAAAAAATGGACTTTTCTTTATATATAATTTAAGTTAAATATTTAAAGTTTTTTTATGCTAAAGTTTTTTCACAAATTTTTGTATTTTAAATTTCTTTTTAAGTTCTTTTCCAACTTTGCAGAAAATTTTCTTAAATTGTAGTTTTCGTTTTTTAAGGTTTTTTTGTTGTTCTTTACTTGAAACCGAAATAAACTTAGACGGATATTGATTTTTTCATGAAATTCTTCAAAAAGGTTTGATCATAACAGGCTTATACTGGCTTCAAATTAAATTCAAAGTCCTTTGGGAAAATATTTTCTAAACACTTTTTTCTTAAAATTTTTTTTAAATTTTTCATTATAATTTTTCGGGTTCGTTTTTTAAACAATTTTTTCTTCTTATTTTTCTTAAACTCAATAGTTGGACAACATGCGTTTTTTGCTTTTTTAACCGGCTTTAAATGGTTGGTTTTATCTTTTTGGTTCTGCCTTTGTAAGCTCACAGTTCGCTTAATACTGAAATTTTGAAAATAGCTTTGGCATTTACTACCAGGTCGAAGCTTTTATTAAAAAATCGTTCTTCCTTTTCTTAACCTTACTTGAGTTTTCTACTGCAGTGCTCTTATCACACATGTGACTGGTTTTATCTCATTTTAAAATTCTCTGCGCAAAATCATTAAAATTTAAGAGTTTAGTTTTGGTTTAATGTTTCGAAAATCATTTGTTTTGACAGCTGTTAATTGTGGCCAGCTGTTTACTAAAAGAAATGAACCAAAACTTTCTTGGAATCAAAAACCAGTTCTAGTTCAGTTCTAGTTCAGTTCTAGTTCAGTTCTAGTTCAGTTCTAGTTCAGTTCTAGTTCAGTTCTAGTTCAGTTCTAGTTCAGTTCTAGTTCAGTTCTAGTTCAGTTCTAGTTCAGTTCTAGTTCAGTTCTATTTCAGTTCTAGTTCAGTTCTAGTTCAGTTCTAGTTCAGTTCTAGTTCAGTTCTATTTAAGTTCTAGTTCAGTTCTAGTTCAGTTCTAGTTCAGTTCTAGTTCAGTTCTAGTTCAGTTCTAGTTCAGTTCTAGTTCAGTTCTAGTTCAGTTCTAGTTCAGTTCTAGTTCAGTTCTAGTTCAGTTCTAGTTCAGTTCTAGTTCAGTTCTAGTTCAGTTCTAGTTCAGTTCTAGTTCAGTTCTAGTTCAGTTCTAGTTCAGTTTCTAGTTCAGTTCTAGTTCAGTTCTAGTTCAGTTCTAGTTCAGTTCTAGTTCAGTTCTAGTTTAGTTCTAGTTCAGTTCTAGTTCAGTTCTAGTTCAGTTCTAGTTCAGTTCTAGTTCAGTTCTAGTTCAGTTCTAGTTCAGTTCTAGTTCAGTTCTAGTTCAGTTCTAGTTCAGTTCTAGTTCAGTTCTAGTTCAGTTCTTGTTCAGTTTCTAGTTCAGTTCTAGTTCAGTTCTAGTTCAGTTCTAGTTCAGTTCTAGTTCAGTTCTAGTTCAGTTCTAGTTCAGTTCTAGTTCAGTTCTAGTTCAGTTCTAGTTCAGTTCTAGTTCAGTTCTAGTTCAGTTCTAGTTCAGTTCTAGTTCAGTTCTAGTTCATTCTAGTTCAGTTCTAGTTCAGTTCTAGTTCAGTTCTAGTTCAGTTCTAGTTCAGTTCTAGTTCAGTTCTAGTTCAGTTCTAGTTCAGTTCTAGTTCAGTTCTAGTTCAGTTCTAGTTCAGTTCTAGTTCAGTTCTAGTTCAGTTCTAGTTCAGTTCTAGTTCAGTTCTAGTTCAGTTCTAGTTCAGTTCTAGTTCAGTTCTAGTTCAGTTCTAGTTCAGTTCTAGTTCAGTTCTAGTTCAGTTCTTGTTCAGTTCTTGTTCAGTTCTAGTTCAGTTCTAGTTCAGTTCTAGTTCAGTTCTAGTTCAGTTCTAGTTCAGTTCTAGTTCAGTTCTAGTTCAGTTCTAGTTCAGTTCTAGTTCAGTTCTAGTTCAGTTCTAGTTCAGTTCTAGTTCAGTTCTAGTTCAGTTCTAGTTCAGTTCTAGTTCATTTCTAGTTCAGTTCTAGTTCAGTTCTAGTTCAGTTCTAGTTCAGTTCTAGTTCAGTTTCTAGTTCAGTTCTAGTTCAGTTCTAGTTCAGTTCTAGTTCAGTTCTAGTTCAGTTCTAGTTCAGTTCTAGTTCAGTTCTAGTTCAGTTCTAGTTCAGTTCTAGTTCAGTTCTAGTTCAGTTCTAGTTCAGTTCTAGTTCAGTTCTAGTTCAGTTCTAGTTCAGTTCTAGTTCGGTTCTAGTTCAGTTCTAATGTATTATATAGTTCTTGTTCGGTTCTAATTCAAAACTATTTTTGAATTTGCAAGTTAATTTCCTTACTAAAACTGCGAAATAATAGATTTTCCTTTTTTAACCTCCACTAGCGCAAAAAACTAGTATTAAACGATTAACGCCTAAAATCACACAACACAAACCAAATACAAATACTTCCCCCTAGAGTTTAACAAACACCAACCGCTAACCAAGCAACTACCTATCCGCTAAATACATATTTTTAGCCTATTATACTAAACACTTAATTACCATACAGATTTTGCACAGTATTTTGCATAAAAAGCTTTATATTATAATATTAAAATTTTTTTTGTAGCCCAACTTTTAGGCTTATTCCAGCTTAAATGTCATATAG
Organism: Lucilia cuprina; assembly: GCF_022045245.1. Lineage (NCBI taxonomy): Eukaryota > Metazoa > Arthropoda > Insecta > Diptera > Calliphoridae > Lucilia > Lucilia cuprina. The sequence goes on along the minus strand of NC_060951.1, from coordinate 1,930,733 downwards.
TTAAATAAACAAACGTTTAACATTTTGCAATAATTTTGTTGTGTACTTTGTAGTTGGAGATACTAGCGTGTTTTATTTCATTTCTTGTTTTTTTGTTTCTGTTGTTCCTTTTCAATTTGATTTATATTTCTTTGCCAGGTATTATTAAACAAAATTTGCTATTTAGCTCCTTAAAGTAGGCACTTTAAGTGCATTAGTATACATTGTATTTATAAGTATGCTATAATATTTGATTGAATTACTAGAGAATATGCAGAAAAAACACGTGTAAAAAGAGCGATCAATAAGGTGTTGTTATAAATTTTACCAAAAAAAAGATGACGATTTTGAAAATAGCAAAAACGCAAAAAAGCCAAATTGAAAATGATTTATTTGAGTAGTTTGTAGCTGTTGGATTTGTGCAAAAAGTCATGGCATATTTGTAAGGAATAATAAAAATCAATTTAAGGGCAAATGAAAATTAATGGTATTTATGTAGAAGTGAAATAAATTTTAAATGTGATTATGGGATTTTAAATTTGAACTTTTAGTTTATTGATTTTGGAAATTTTGAATTAGAACTGAACTAGAACTGAACTAGAACTGAACTAGAACTGAACTAGAACTGAACTAGAACTGAACTAGAACTGAACTAGAACTGAACTAGAACTGAACTAGAACTGAACTAGAACTGAACTAGAACTGAACTAGAACTGAACTAGAACTGAACTAGAACTGAACTAGAACTGAACTAGAACTGGTTTTTGATTCCAAGAAAGTTTTGGTTCATTTCTTTTAGTAAAACAGCTGGCCACAATTAACAGCTGTCAAAACAAATGATTTTCGAAACATTAAACCAAAACTAAACTCTTAAATTTTAATGATTTTGCGCAGAGAATTTTAAAATGAGATAAAACCAGTCACATGTGTGATAAGAGCACTGCAGTAGAAAACTCAAGTAAGGTTAAGAAAAGGAAGAACGATTTTTTAATAAAAGCTTCGACCTGGTAGTAAATGCCAAAAGCTATTTTCAAAATTTCAGTATTAAGCGAACTGTGAGCTTACAAAGGCAGAACCCAAAAAGATAAAACCAACCATTTAAAGCCGGTTAAAAAAGCAAAAAAACGCATGTTGTCCAACTATTGAGTTTAAGAAAAATAAGAAGAAAAAAATTGTTTAAAAAACGAACCCGAAAAATTATAATGAAAAATTTAAAAAAAATTTTAAGAAAAAAGTGTTTAAGAAAATATTTTCCCAAAGGACTTTGAATTTAATTTGAAGCCAGTATAAGCCTGTTATGATCAAACCTTTTTGAAGAATTTCATGAAAAAATCAATATCCGTCTAAAGTTTATTTCGGTTTCAAGTAAAGAACAAACAAAAAAACCTTAAAAAACGAAAACTACAATTTAAGAAAATTTTCTGCAAAGTTGGAAAAGAACTTAAAAAGAAATTTAAAATACAAAAATTTGTGAAAAAACTTTAGCATAAAAAAACTTTAAATATTTAACTTAAATTATATATAAAGAAAAGTCCATTTTTTGTGTTTAGAGCTTAAGACCTCATATAAATTATATTAATTAGTAAAAAAATTAATTGCCTAAAAAAAAAACGCTAAATATACGTATAGCTTAATAATTATAAAACAAATAAATTTGAAAAAAATACAAGTAAAACAAATGCTTTTTTCTTCTCCATCCATTGTAAAACTTATTAAGTATAAAAATCAATATTGCAACTAGAAAAACTTAAAATATTCAATAAAAATTAATTAATATAAACAACAAAAATAAGCTTAAAAAGGTAAATATGTTAACAATTTTTTTAATAATTTTAAAATTTAAAAAAATATTCTCTATATAGGCCAAATAATTTTTCATTTCAATATATAGTATAAAACAAATTTTCACAAAATCCCTTTTTACTTGTAGTCTTTTTTCATTCTTTTACATATATGTATTAAGTTTCAGTATACTCCTTTTGGGTGGCTGAAAAAAAATCTGTCAAAAGACGAAAACACTCCTAACCTAAAGCGGCTTTTAACCCCAACTCCTCTTTTTTTTGTAGTCCTTTTTACTTTTATAGTACTTTTCTGCCAGCTGTGAAATTTTGTAATATTCTTAATATTACTTCATGTAAAGGAATTACATGAATTCATATAGTGCAAAAGTAAGCTTTTTTTCGCCTGCTTCCATTCACTAGACATTTACCATACCTTCCCTTTTCATTGCAAAAATAAGTACTAGCAGGTGTTTGCATGTGTTTTCAACAATAATCTCTTTCGCTCTTTATTTCTATATCTCCAAGAAATCAGCTGTTTTTAAAGAAAAATCAATATTTGTTACACAAACTGAAACACAAACAGATGGTCAGGGTTTTTATAATGTTATATATATAGGAAACAATGACTTGCAAAGTTATAAATGACAGTTACATCAAAAATTCAGAGAGAGAGAGAGAGAGGGAGAGAGAAGGAGTGCTAAACTTATATTCATAGAGAGTCCTCAACACAACCCTTAATATCAGCTGTTAATTGATTATTTAAAACAGCTGAGTTCTCTTGTTAATTCTCTTTCATCTAATAGTTCCTGTTCTCTCTTCTCTATTATTTTATTAAAGACATTTTGCAAATGTGGGTTGGTCTTTTAAAAGGCCGGTTTTGTTGTTGCAAAAAGTATAAATTACTCAGAGATTATTTTTGGGATAAAAGTGCTCTCTACGGAACCGGTTAACTAAACATTTTGAATACTCTTTATATATCAAAAATAAATATGCTCTCTAAAGCAAATATGACAATTTTAACCTAAAAGAACTTTTAAAAAATAATTCGGAATTTTAGACTAAAATTGAACTGGAACTAAACTGAACCGACAGAACAGAATTTTAAGCAGAACTAGAACAGAACTAGAGGAGAACTAAAGCAGAATTAGAACTGAACTATAGCAGAACTAGAACATAACTAGAACAGAACTAGAACGGAACTATAACAGAACTAGAACTAGAACAGAACTAAAACAGAACTAGAACAGAACTAGAAAAGAACTAGAACAGAACTAGAACAGAACTAGAACAGAACTAGAACAGAACTAGAACAGAACTAGA
>NC_060951.1:1923212-1927553 GCF_022045245.1 Lucilia cuprina | reverse complement strand
TAGTTCAGTTCTAGTTCAGTGCTAGTTCAGTTCTAGTTCAGTTCTAGTTCAGTTCTAGTTCAGTTCTAGTTCAGTTCTATTTCAGTTCTAGTTCAGTTCTAGTTCAGTACTAGGTCAGTTCTAGTTCAGTTCTAGGTCAGTACTAGGTCAGTTCTTATTCAGTTCTAGTTAAGTTTTAGTCTAGTTCTAGTTCAGTTCAGTTGTAATTCAGTTGTAATTTAATTATATGTAGTTTAATGGAATCCAGTGTTAGAACAGTTGGGGACGCAGTTCCTGAAACCCTTAGATTTTAATTTTTAGTATATGAACATCAAAATTCGTTTAGCGTTAACTTATGGTTTAATTTGAAAACTTTGTGTTGTCACAAAGTGGTATTTTAAAAGCAAACAATTACATTTAAGTTAGAAGGTATTTCAAGTATCCTTTACGCAATTGAAGCAAATAAACAAAAATCAATTTGCTTTAAAAATTATATAAAAGTTTTTGCACTCCAGGAAGGAAATAAACAGAATTTATTCAATCATTTGATAAAAAATCAATGAAAAATTGATATAATTCCATTATAACATATATAAAACATTTTGTAAGAAAAAAATAAACATTTCCTTTAGAAGAATAAATATTTATCTTATTACTAAATCTCCAACAAATCTCCTAAAATTACATTTAAATCAGCCTACCCATAACTATGATTATTATGGTTATTTTACAAACAAATACGAATAATAAGAAAAAAACTTAATAATTTATTACAAAAGTTTTGAAAATTTTTGCTAAAGGTTTTAAAATATAATTCTTTGTTCCTATTCTATATACACCAGTAAAGCAAACAGTCTTCTTTGCAAGTGTGTGTGTTTAAGACACTTTAAAGACTTCCGTTTCCGTTTGGCAGCAACATGCAAAGTTTGTTTTAGATTTCTGCACTTTTATAATATAAAAGCAAGAACATTTTTATACTTTTCGATTTTTCTTGCTTTGATGATAATGATTATAAAAAAAGAAATATGTACTAGAATATTAAAAAAAAAAAAAACAAGAAAGAATGAAACGTTAAATGTATTTGTATATATTTTTGCTATAGCAAATTTTTTATTTCTTTAAATATTATAGAATAAAATCAATATTTGCTTTAAAAGTTAAAAGAGAGCAAATAGAAAAAAAATAAAAAACGTTGAATTCCTATTTGACATTTAAAACAGAAATTTATGGCAAAAGTCATGTTTTATTAGCTGCTTGATTCGTTTTTTTTTTCTTAATTCTATTTTTATTTATTTTTGTAAGTGTTGAAATCCTAATCATTTATTTGGCTTAAAATGTCATTTTTTGTTTTTTTTTCTGCCTTTACCATTAACATTCATTAATGCGAAATTTTCTAAGGATTTTTGCCATAATTAATGATTTTTTTCTTTTCTATAAAAAAAAATGAAAGTTTATTTGGGGGATCTTTTTATTTTTTTCTGTGAACAGTGTTGAAAATATATTTCTTAGTTGTTTGTATTAATGTAATGTCTAAAATTTTGTCTCTACTAACTAGAACTGAATTAGAAATGAACTAGAAGTGAACTAGAACTGAACTAGAACTGAACTAGAACTGAACTAGAACTGAACTAGAACTGAACTAGAACTGAACTAGAACTGAACTAGAACTGAACTAGAACTGAACTAGAACTGAACTAGAACTGAACTAGAACTGAACTAGAACTGAACTAGAACTGAACTAGAACTGAACTAGAACTGAACTAGAACTGAACTAGAACTGAACTAGAACTGAACTAGAACTGAACTAGAACTGAAGTAGAACTGAACTAGAACTGAACTAGAACTGAACTAGAACTGAACTAGAACTGAACTAGAACTGAACTAGAACTGAACTAGAACTGAACTAGAACTGAACTAGAACTGAACTAGAACTAAATTAGAACTGAACTAGAACTAAATTAGAACTGAACTAGAACTGAACTAGAACTAATCTAGAACTGAACTAGGTCTGAAATAGAACTAAACCAAAACTGAACTTGAACTGAAGTAGGTCTTAAATAGAACTGAACTAGAACTAAATTTTAAATCAAATGTAGATAAGAAAATAGATTCTTGTGTGTGTTTTTTAAGATATTTTCTACAAAACCATTCAAAAATTTTGCAAGATTAACCAGACCTTAAATTTCTGGCAATATCCATGCGACCTTCAAATATCTACATTTTTAATTAACCAATAACATTAAGTTTAAGCTTAAATTGTAGTATCTAATTTTATTTTAACAAACAACAGGACTATTAATTTCTACGTTTAGTACACTTATTTAGTGCCGTGCTGAGGTTCCTTACACAATATGTATTCCATTTTACCATTTTTCTAAATAAAAAACCATTATGTTTTTCGTTAGAATAGTAAGATTTTTGTGTGTTTGTCCTTTATGTGACGTGCCTTATTTTGGGGATTAAAATACTCAGACGCACACACAGAGTAAGTGTTATAATTATTTTCACTCTGACGTCATTATCATCCAAAGAAAGACACCACCTATTTTTAGTTTTGGTTTCGAAGGAAAATAAGGACAATTTTAATAAGTTTTTTGCAAGTGCTGTTGAATTGAATTTGCTGTAGAGAGGTGTAGGAAAAAAGAGATTTCATTTGCTTAAACATATGTTTCAGGTTTTCTGCCAGTTTTTAATATTATTTTCTTTTTTGGTAGTTTAGCAATTAATTTTTATTTTTATTATAGTATTTTGCCTCATTTCTCTCATTTACTTGCTGCAACAGGAAATTATATTTTAGTTAAGAAAACAACATCGCTTTCCTTAATATTGCTTGGTTGTCCTTTAGCTGCTTAAATAAAATGCGGCTAAATTATTTATTTTTATAGCCTAAAGGTATGCCATAATATTGGAACAAAACAAAAATTACTTTATTTGTTTTTTTTTTCAACATTTTATATTTGCTCAAATTTCTTTTCCTTTTTACTTTGTTTATTGCGTGTCACCACTGTCTGCCATAAATAAATCACATAAAATAGCAACAACTACAACAAACACAAGAGTAATAATAACAGTAAATATATAACTGAACATCTACTCACATTAAAAACAGACATTTTTTTGACTCTCTCACACTTAGCCACACGCACTCATACACACACACTCACACACTTACAACAAGCAAATGAATGAAAATAAAAATATACTGTTATAACATGTCATGGCATGTTTTAAGAAGTGACCTTGAAAGTCATTGTATATATTATGAATTTATAAGACCTTTTCTCTCTCTATCGCTTACGGCTGCAAGAAATGGCTTTGTATTAATCTTTTATTAAATATAAAATGTATTATGATTAAATCCGTAATTTATGTAATTAAAAACCAAAACAAAAATTCAATTTTCTTGCTTAATAAATTGCAAAAATCCAAAAAAATAATTTCTAAAAAGAGTTGTTTAAAAAACTTAATTATTTTGGGCAGCCTTAAAGTATGCTAGCATAGTTAATAATTATTTAATTTCATGGTTAGTTAAAGGCGTTAATATTGGTAATTTAATCAATAGACTCAAGATTTAATTATAGTTAATTAACCAATAACTACTCTATAGAATTAAAACCACAAGCATAACATTACCAACCACAAATTGTAGACTATTTTAATAAGGGTTCGGAAAAAAAATATAAAACAAGAAAACATTAAGCCAAACAACAAATAATTTAAATAAAATCCTAAAAAAGTAATTTAAATCTATAAAATTTTCTTTTACATCAAATTTATCCAATTGAAAGCCTTAATGTAGGCCATGCTTTTTTTCCTTTAATCATTATTTGAAAACCCATCTTTAGTTCAACTAAAAAATATCATTATTATTTTCTTTCTATTACTCATTGATCTCTTTGTTTAAGTAAATCTTAACAAACAAATATATTTTATTAAACTCTCCTCTTGAAATCAAAACTGCAGTGCATACTTTAAGGCTGTTTTCAATCTTTTAGTTATCTACCTTTTGCACTCATCTCCGTTATTATTGTAAATAAATTCGTTTTAGTTTTGTTTATTCTCTTCTAACAAAAGTTCTCCATCTAAATATATCTGAAAGAAATAAATAATGTTAAAGTCCTTATAAAATGTAAAGCGATGTTGGCCTTATAAGTATTTGGCGGCTCCCAAGGGCAAGACAGTAGGGTGCCAAATTAAATATTGGTTCAGTATTAGATTAAACTGAATTACAAGTAATGTAACTGAACTGAACTTGAACAGAAGTAGAACAGAACTGGAACAGAACTAGAACAGAACTAGAACAGAACTAGAACAGAACTAGAACAGAACTAGAACAGAACTAGAACAGAACTAGAACAGAAC
>NC_060951.1:1921199-1923112 GCF_022045245.1 Lucilia cuprina | reverse complement strand
AACTGAACTAGAACTGAACTAGAACTGAACTAGAACTGAACTAGAACTGAACTAGAACTGAACTAGAACTGAACTAGATCTGAACTAGATCTGAACTAGAACTGAACTTGTACTGATCCAAAGCTTAACTAGAATTTTTTGCTGGGTTTCCAATATCACTTTCGTGTTAATAGCCTAGGTCGTAAAACCATATCCTTACATATGTATGTATGTACCGCTCTCTTTCCAATACATTTTCCATTTTATTAATCATTAATATTCATATTTTTGTATCAATATTTTATTCGCTTTCAAACGCTGCACAACCAAGACATTAAGGATTATTGTAGGATTTTTGTCGTTTAACATTTTTTCTATATTATTATGAGTATTTAAGTGGATTATTGCTGATTAAGCACTATCGACAAATATTTATTTCAAAAAAAGTGTTGCCATGGTTATTAGACATATTTGCAGACGTGTGTAGGTATGTAGTTAAATGGAATCATGTAGTACGTGCTTATATGTATATGTATTCTCCAAACACTTTTCGAGGTAGAACGTGTCTGTCGGTTTCGAGAAATACCTGAGAATTTTCTTACTATAGGAACGATGTTAGTTTTGTAAGAATTCAGAAAGCCTTAAACTTAATGTATTATAGGGATGAGCTTGTCTTTTGCAATACAATAATTTAATTATAAATTCTGGTACTAGTTACATGACTAGTCCTAAGGGGTTACTATTTTATTATACAGCGCCAAAAAGTTGATTATAAAAGGTTTTTTCTATGTTCAAAAAGTGAATTTCAAATTCGTACAGATTTATTTCACACCTCCAGTTACATGCCTTGAACAAAGGGACGGGTTGTAGGTATTGAAAAGGCTTTTGAAATTTCATGAGAGTGTTTCATGTATGTGTTCAAGTTGGCCTTTGTGTAAGTGTAATTGTGTCTATATTTATTGAACCGTATGAATGCAAAAAGTAAAAAAAAAAATAGAAAAAAAACGTATTTCAAATGGTTTTTATGTGAATCAATAAATTTCAATTAAATGTTGGTTGTTTGTTGATTTATGTTGCGAAATGTGAAAATAAAATATAAAACGAATGTATAATTTAGCATGGCCGGGCAATAAATTGTTTGGACTAAATAATTAAATGTTAACAAAATAATTGAGTTGATAAATAATAAAGTGGACAGAATGAACAAACAAGTTAAATTCTTTACATAATTAAACTAAAATTTTATTAAAATTTATTATATTTACTAAAAAAAATTTTAGCTTTTTTGTTTGTGTATCACTTTAAGTAAGTCAAGGAATTTTATAAAATTTAATCTTGTTTTGCAGTGAAGAGTCCTTTAGGAGAATATATTTCTTTCTGTTGTATTTATTTTTAGATTGATAAAAATATTAACGATAATGTACTAAAAATCTTTGAAGAGATTACAGAAAGATAAAATGCTAAAGAATGTTCTATTGAAAAAGTCAGTACAATGAGATTTTTTTTCAAGTACAAATAAACGTATACTTGTTTAATGTACATACACAAACAGAAAAGTAAACATTTCAATATACAATTTTATTTTCCTTTTTGAGCGAAGTAATAATGCAGAATACGATAGGCGAATTTAGGTCAACACTACACAATTTTAGATAGAGGCTTCGTTTTACGATAGTTCTGTTCTAGTTCTGCTCTAGTTCTGTTCTAGTTCTGTTCTAGTTCTGTTCTAGTTCTGTTCTAGTTCTGTTCTAGTTCTGTTCTAATTTTGTTCTAGTTCTGTTCTAGTTCTGTTCTACTTCTGCTCTAGTTCTGTTCTAGTTCTGTTCAAAGTTCTGTTCTAGTTCTGTTTTAGTTCTGTTCTAGTTCTGTTCTAGTTCTGTTCTAGTTCTGTTCTAGTTCTGTTCTAGTTCTGTTCTAGTTCTGTTCTAGTTCTG
>NC_060951.1:1893519-1921099 GCF_022045245.1 Lucilia cuprina | reverse complement strand
AGTTCTAGTTCAGTTCTAGTTCAGTTCTAGTTCAGTTCTAGTTCAGTTCTAGTTCAGTTCTAGTTCAGTTCTAGTTCAGTTCTAGTTCAGTTCTAGTTCAATTCTATTCCAGTTCTATTTCAGTTCTAGTTCAGTTCAAGTTCAGTTCTAGTTCTAGTTCAGTTCTAGTTCAGTTCTAGTTCAGTTCTAGTTCAGTTCTAGTTCAGTTCTAGTTCAGTTCTAGTTCAGTTCTAGTTCAGTTCTAGTTCAGTTCTAGTTCAGTTCTAGTTCAGTTCTAGTTCAGTTCTAGTTCAGTTCTAGTTCAGTTTCTAGTTCGGTTCTAATTTAGTTCTAGTTTAGTTCTAGTTCAGTTCTAGGTTAGTTCTAGTTTAGTTCTGGTTCAGTTCTGTTCTAGTTCAGTTCTAGTTCAGATTTTGTTCAGTTCTAGTTCTGCTGTCCCGACAATAATTCTGGACGTAGTCTTGATTATAGTCTCATTTATAATCTGGATTACAACTTAGATATAGTTTAGGTAGAATCTACTCTAAAGTTTTGTCATACTTTTCTATAGTCAGGGCTGTATCCTGGAAAAATCTGATCTTTAGTTTAGACTATAGTATGTCTTATAGTCTTGCCTGAGTCTGCTCTTACTTCGAATACAGTCGAATCTATAGTCTAGTCTATAATATATTGTATAGTCCGGTCTGTGGTTTGGTCTTACGTTTCTGTTATAGTCTGCAAATAATTCGGGTCTGTAGCTTTGACTATAGCTCTGGTTTATAGCCTCGACTATTATCAACAGTTTTTGATTGTATTTATTTTTTATAGTATACTTTTGGGGTTTTGAGAAATTATGAATTTTTGGAAATATTTGAAGCCATTTTGTAGTTTTTCTTTTTGCTCTTTTTTACCAAAGTATGTATTTTAGTGAATATTCATAAGATCAAATGTGTTTTAAATTAAAAAATCTATAGCATAAAAATAAAATACACATATACATACACACATGATTGAATTATAAAACAAATCCATATAAAATTTGTTTATAGCCTTTCTTCACAAAAAGAATAAACTAAATTATAGTTTAGTTCTTTCTATTATATTTTGCAATTGACAATTTCAATTTATGTCCTTTTTTTATTGTCGGTTTTGTTCGTTTTTTAATTCATTCTTTTTGTGTCTCTTTTTGTGATTTGTGACTTGTTGTATTGATGGTGTATCCTTGAAAAAAATCTGTAACTAATTATGTGGTCATGCTGATTGCAAAACCACTTGTCACAAACTCTTAACACGAATATGTTCTACTACAAGTATATTCATTTAGAACTACTATAACTTGTAGTAGTTGTGTTGGGATGCCGGCCAGGCCTGCTTCTGCCTAAACATGTCTCTTTTGCAATTTCAAGTAAATATGACTGTCAGGATGTTATGTCTTTTATTATAATGGACATATAAGTTCTCTTTTCAAACTATTGGACACATACTTTTACACATACACACACACATACATTTTACATTTATGTCACTATTCATTTTGGTGATGGATGTTATAACATCTAGATATCAATACAGTTTATGGTCCTTTGAAAACAAAAAATAGAAGAAAAAAACTTGGAAAATGTACTTAGTACATATGCTTTTATTTTTTCAATTCTTTCTACAATGAATTTATTAAATAAAGAAAAAAGTTTCTTTTTTAAGTAAAAGTTCATTAAATTATAGCCTGCTTTTTATTATGGAGCCAAATTGTTTTGTGTGTATTTTGAAAAACAACCAGCAAAATTGCCACTGCATTGTGACGACTACAAAAAAGGATAAAAACGACCGACCATTGGTTAGCAATATGCTTGAAACTTTTTGCACTAATATATACATTTTATATAAAGAAATTGTTGCCAACTTTTAGGTTTCACACATACAAACTTGTAGTTTTGCTATTTAATATATTTAAAAATGAAAATTGATATACTTCTAAAATTGTGTCAACTTGCTAAACTGTAAAAATAAAACAAAGTTGATTAACAAATTAAATTTTCTATAGCATACGTTTACGCGAAATTCCTATGGATATTTAAAACTAAATGCAAATATGCTTGTTCTATACTTTCACGCGTAGTTTTCCTTTTTAAAATAAAAGTCATTTTTTTCCTTTATTCTTTTTCATATTAAATAAAATGCTCTAGAGTATTTTATGTTTAAGCCAAGTTCTTTCGCCTGTAAATATGCAGTATATTTATATTGTATTTCTTTTACGTTTGCTTTAACGAACAGTTGTCTGGGATTTGTGTGAGTTCAGTTTAGTTACAGAGACTGTCAGGTATCCTTTTTCGTTTACTTTATTTTAAATATTATACTGTTATCCTTTTTATAGTCCCTGTCATAGTGAGATAAATATAGAATTTTTTTTTTTTAAATTTGTATAATTTATAAATACAGGATGTAAAGAAATTTTTAACATTAGGACAAAATACAAGAAGAACAGAACTAGAAAAGAACTAGAACAGAACTAGAACAGAACTAGAACAGAACTAGAACAGAACTAGAACAGAACTAAAACAGAACTAGAACAGAACTAGAACAGAACTAGAACAGGACTAGAACAGAACTAGAACAGAACTAGAACAGAACTAGAACAGAACTAGAACAGAACTAGAACAGAACTAGAACAGAACTAGAACAGAACTAGAACAGAACTAGAACAGAACTAGAACAGAACTAGAACAGAACTAGAACAGAACTAGAACAGAACTAGAACAGAACTAGAACAGAACTAGAACAGAACTAGAACAGAACTAGAACAGAACTAGAACAGAACTAGAACAGAACTGAACAGAACTAGAACAGAACTAGAACAGAACTAGAACAGAACTAGAACAGAACTAGAACAGAACTAGAACAGAACTAGAACAGAACTAGAACAGAACTAAAACTGAACAAAAACAGAGCTGTACCTTAACACCCTTTATTTACTTTAAATTTAAAATACAAAATTTCCTACTTTTATTCGTATGGCTCCTTTCAATCATTTATTTCAATTTTCTGCAATTCTTTTGCAAATTCTTAAGGCAACCAAAGCTGCAAAAATAAATACCAGAAATAAAATCAAATAAACCACAATATTTATCTCTTCTTACATAGACTTCAACGTAACCCTAAGGGAGTTTAAAAAAAAAAAACGAAATAATAGTAGTAAAGGGAATAAAAAGAGTAGCAAAGGTAATTTTTAAGTTAACATTAAAAAAGGAATTTAAAGAATCCTTTTGTATATTTATGACTATTATTTTTCTCTCTACTGTTTTGCTTGCACCATCACCACCAGCATAACTCTATAATTCAGATACATAATGTTATTGAAAAAACGTATTTTCAATTTTTCATCAATACAAAATAAAGAACAGAACAAATTTAACCAAACACACACACATAATCACATCATGTATGTAAATGTGTTTGTAAGCTTTTGTAAATTTATGTATATTTTCTTCTTTTCCATTAAACCTTTAATAGTTGTTATAAAATCTATGACAAATATGCAGAATTGGATGCCTGAATATAGATATATATGAACTACATATAGATTATTCAAGAAAAATAGAAAAAAAATATGTGTGTATGTGTTGCTACCACAACAATAGATAATGTAATAGAAAACTAAATATGTAGTAGTTTTTTTCTTGTACATTGTGGCAAATAGTATATAAATTCTATTCTGCCATTTATACCAGCCAAATCGGTCACATATTTTTCTATATTTTATTGCCTTTTACTCTAAAGGGAGGGGGTTGTACTTTAAAAGGAACAAAACTATTTAATAATAATAATGATACTTGTACTGCAGTAATACTATATAGAAATTTATTACAACCCTTAAGTCTTACACATATTTGCATATTTCAACAAATTAAATTCGTTTCTAGACACATGAAAACAATTTTTGTTGAAAGCCTAAAAGTAGGCTTTAAATATTTTTGGCTTTTAACTTATACACAGTATGCAATAGTATATACTACATACATATATGTTTAAATACAAATAAGTGTCATAATCCTTTTTTTGTCTACTTTTCGGGTAGATAAACTCACATTCTTACATTAACATTTCTAAACTTTGTATAGCATTTCTAACATTATCTCTAGCTAAACATTATTTTTAGGTAATATAGCGTTTTCTTATTTTGGTGGCTTTCTGCCTGAAGTAGCTTTATTTTTGTTGCCCTCCTTTATTCGTTTTTTGTTGTTTATCATATCATGTGGATTTATATCCATTTTTTTTGCCATCTCTAGAGATAACACTTTTTTTAAGGCGTTACAAGAGCTCTAGTATCTGTAACTTATATTTTTTGCACATCTTATTTTGTTATTTTTTTCAGTTTTCTTTATAACAGCAGGTTTTTTCTTTACAAAAAAATTATTAAAAGCAATAAAGTCAACATTTTTTTCTTCTCGTTTGCGTGGGTTTTAAAATAAAATGTTTTATGGTTTCAAGGGGAGTGCTGACAAGAGGTTTTTTATATAAAAAATTTTTAAATTTATAGTGCCATCTATAATTCTCTTTTGATCACTAGTTTAGTCCTCTTTCTTACATGGTCTGCAATATTGTCTATAGTTAGTTAGTCCTAATATGAACTTCTTCTTGATAACACCGTCCGATAAACAGAGAACAAATTCTTTAAATACGAACCAACTACGAACATTTCTCGAAAAATTGTTTAAAATACTTTTACTTACCCAATAATCTCAAATTTTATGTCAAGCTAAAGTAGACCAGTCTATAGTCTAGTCTACAGTCTAGTCTATAGTCTAGTCTATAGTGTAGTCTATAGTCTAGTCTATAGTGTAGTCTATAGTCTAGTCTATAGTATTGTCTATAGTATAGTCTATAGTCTAGTCTGTAGTATAGTCTGTAGTATAGCCTATATTCTAGTCTATAGTCTAGTCAATATACTAGTCTATAGTCTAGTCTACAGTCTAGTCTATAGTCTAGTCTATAGCCTAGTCTATAGTCTAGTCTGTAGTCTAGTCTATAGTCTAGTCTATAGTCTAGGATATAGCCTAGTCTATTGTCTAGTCTATAGTCTAGTCTATAGTCTAGTCTATAGTCTAGTCTATAGTCTAGTCTATAGTCTAGTCTATAGTCTAGTCTATAGTCTAGTCTATAGACTAGTCTATAGTCTAGTCTATAGTCTAGTCTATAGACTAGTCTATAGACTAATTCATAACCAAATATACATTATTTTTTTTTTTATTTACTTTACAAACTTTAAGAAATTCACTTATTTTGAGATAAAATATGTTTCTTTTTAATACTATAACTACACCTCTCCCCCTCTAATGCCTTAAGGCTTACTTTTAAAACATTGTTTTAATTCGAAAAGAAATTCTGCGTTTCTCGTTAATTTTGTTTTACGGAAAGTAACAAGTGCATATTATTTACCAAACAATTATAATATTTTACTGCATTATAAATAGTTTCAAGCGCTTAACCAAAATAAAACAACAAAAGTTTGTTATTTTCCTGTTAACTTGTTATACTTTTAAATTACGAAAAAGTTTTTTTCCAAGACTAATGAAGGCAAAAATACCCGGCAAAAACTAAAGTATAATTTTGTGGGTAATATGAGTTTGAGAGTTGATAAGTTTTTTGGGAAGGAAAATAATATAAAAATTTCATAATAAGAAAATATTTTAATGGGTAAAAAGAAGATGGACAGTAAGCACTCGAATAACTAGGTTTAGAGATGTAATGCTTTACTTAATAACATGTTTTGTGAGAAAAAAACTGTTTGAAATAACATAACAATGGTTTGCTGATATAGTGTTGTATTATCTCTATGATTTTTTTTAGTTATTTTGCAGGAATTGCTTGATTTTCTTCAAATACATTTATTTTCTTTCTTAATTTCTGTTGTATTTCCTTTACTGAGGAAAAAAAAATACGAAACAAAACAAGAATATTATTTTATACAAAAAAATGCAAAAAAAAAACAGAATTCAGCACAAAAAACTAAGCCTTTTGTATTAAGATGTGAAAAAGTGCCAAAATAAAAATGGACAAAATGGCGAAACGTGTTGTGAAAGTTAACAATCGTCGATATAAAAATATCCAACAAACGCTATAATACGTATAACAATACAACTAGCAAAAAACTACAAAAGCAACAATAACGAAATATTAAGGATACAAAAAAATTGCAAAGGAAATACATAATGGCAGGATATTTAAACAGAATAATAAAACTACAAAGACACAAATGTGTGTGTTTTCAGGAGCAACAAAAAAAACAGAAACAACAAAAAATTGAATTGAATATTAAAGACAACTCAAAAACACATTTAAACAAAACTACTAATTTAATCTCTAAGGCATTAAATATACAGCTAATCAAAATCTTTTCCTTAAAATGTTGCAAATGATTTGGAAAAGTTGTGGAAAACCTCACTTGAAAACAAATGAAGCGTAACTTATTGGTTAAACTTTTCATGCCTTAAGCAAAAAATTAATATTTGAACTGACAAATTTAAACATTCAAATAATTGTACCTTTAAAATCAAAATTTAAAAGCAATAGCCTCCCAAAATAAATTTCTCCCTTAAGGAAAAATGTTTATCGTACAAAGTCCACAAAAATCAAACTATGCCAAATTATAACAATTCCTATAAATAATCATAAAAACATTGAATTTTACGACAATAAGGTTTTAAAAAATACAGGCAAAAACTCTCAAACATATCTATAGACCAAAAACACAAACAACAGCAAAAAAAGAAGCAGCAAACATTACCAGTCTGTGTAGTAATTTACACAAATTTACAATAAACGTTTTGCTTTAAAAATTGTATAAAATGGAAAAAAACAACAGCAAGCCAACATATGCATTGGTAGTATGTACTACAACCCAATAAACAAACATACTATTGTATTAACATGTTAAGACATGCTAACTGCAACAATCAATACCTTAAATGTATATGTGCATTTACACACATACATTCAAACAACTGCATTATAGAAAATCCCACAACAACTTTAGAGCTTGTTTGTTGCCAACTGCATAAAAATCAAGCAACCAACCATTCAAATCATACAACAGAAAAAAAGCAAAACATACAACTTTAACACACACGCAGCTTATATTTATACCGGAGAAAGACACAGAGAGAAAGAGAAGGAGAGTATAAAAAAGTACCAGTGGATTGAGAAAAAAATATATCAAAATTTATAATGCCACAATGCACGCTACACTTTCATATACACACATTCTTGCATTCATAAACTACCAAGTTTGTTTAGTATTGAGGACATCATAGACTATAATAAGGATTTTTTTCATACCAACACTTGCACACTGCCATATAGACATATCTACACATATACATTCATTCTCGTACAAGTGCATGTACAAACACATTCATGCATTTGTAGTTGCAAACAACAAGCTAGTGGTACTTAAAAGTGTTTGCCATCGGTCTGTTGTCATGTGGTTAAGGGAAGGAAGGGATCGACATTGTCGTAACCGAAATTCTAAAAATTATAGATCGACCAAACTATAGCCTGGACTTTCGACAAAAGACTGGACTATAGACTAGACTATAGACTAGACTATAGACTAGACTATAGACTAGACTATAGACTAGACTATAGACTAGACTATAGACTAGACTATAGACTAGATTATAGACTAGACTATAGACTAGACTATAGACTAGACTATAGACTAGACTATAGACTAGACTATAGACTAGACTATAGACTAGACTATAGACTAGACTATAGACTAGACTATAGACTAAACTGTAGAATAGACTATAGACTAGAATATTCATTTGTTGTGTCAACAGTTTTGCTCCTTCCCTGTTTTCTCGAGTAAGCATATCATACTAGTGCTGTTTGTCATGAGAATATATGATGGACGTTTACTTCATTTTATATTTTGTTCTGTTTTATATGATTTAATTTTATATGTACATGTGTACATATGTGTGTATTTATATCAATGTTTGTATGCATTAGTTCAGATGCATGTTGTATTATTATTTAACATTTTATTACCCAAGTTTTAGATAAATGTAAAACATTTTCTCACACAAATTGCTTACAATGTTTTTTGTTTTCCTGTTGTTTTGTTGCTATAGTTGTTGGTTGATGTGCAAATATTTTATCATTTTCAACTCACAGATTTTTTTTGTTTGCAATTTCAATTCTTCGATTTTTTTTCTAAAGATCCCTGCATATTGTTTTTAATCTTTATTATTTTCCATTTTATATTCTACACAAATTAAAAAAGTTTTTTTTTTTTGTATTTGTTGCTTTTTCTTTAATTTTTTTATTATCACTGCTGCAATTGTTCGACTTATGAGTTTTTGGTTACATACTACTTGTCTGACTACTGCTGCCATGTTTGGGTCCAAAAAAGTAAAAAAATAAGAAAACGAGAAGAGTTAAAAAGTCAGTCTTGTGTTCTATTGTTGACTTACTGTTTTTTTTAAATTCTGTTGAATTGCAAAAAGTTTGTAGGTTTTCTTGAACTTTGGTTTGTATGTGTAAATGAGTGTTTGTTTTTGTATTTTTTTAGTTTTTTTTTGGTGACTTAAGGATTTTATCCCTTTTTAAGTTTAAACGGCATTTGAATAATTGAATTTCAATTAAGGAGCTAAAGTCATCATCATGAAAACTTGATCCTTGAATCCATTAATATGTGAGAAACCCACAAACAGCAACAACACTCACACAATTAAACAAAAACCATTTCATGAATTAATAAGAGATTGTAACACACTGCTTTTACTTACCCACCCTCTTTTTTTCTCCCTCCAACTTTATCCTTGTGAGTTCCAAATTTAACAAGTTTTTAAATTGGCCCCTAAAATTAGGCTTTAAAATTTCAATTGCATTTAAAACTCTCTTTTTCTCTTAGGGCTACAAATAAAATTAAAATAGTTAGAAAATTTTAGTTTGTAATTCTTCTTTTTTAGTTTTGGACAAACGTGTATGGGGAATTCTACAGTTTGTAGAGGTTTGTTATTCAATTAATTTAATTACTTATACTAGTATGTGCGGGTGTTAGATGTTTTAAACAAGGGGTTTAAGTTTTTAATGCTGTTCATTATCATATTAGACACTCATTTAGTGCATATATGTATGTAAAGCAATCCTGTTTTTAAGTTTTCTATTAAAAACTAAAGTTTTTTTGTGGTTTAAAAGTGTAGCATACTTTTGGCCATATTTGTGTAATGCTCACAATTTATATGGTCCAGTGAACTGTGGAGCTAGTTTTATATATTTTTGGCTTCAAAGGATTTTAAAAGTTTTGTTTAATATTAATTAGGAAGATGTTGCAAGTCTATTGTTTAGTCTAGAGTCTAGATTTGTCAATAGTCTAGTATAGAGTCCAGTGTATAGTCTATTATATAGTCTATTCTATAGTCTATTCTATAGTCTATTCTATAGTCTAGTCTATAGTCTATTCTATAGTCTAGTCTATAGTCTAGTCTATAGTCTAGTCTATAGTCTAGTCTTTTATTATCACTGCTGCAATTGTTCGACTTATGAGTTTTGGTTACATACTACTTGTCTGACTACTGCTGCCATGTTTGGGTCCAAAAAAGTAAAAAAATAAGAAAACGAGAAGAGTTAAAAAGTCAGTCTTGTGTTCTATTGTTGACTTACTGTTTTTTTAAATTCTGTTGAATTGCAAAAAGTTTGTAGGTTTTCTTGAACTTTGGTTTGTATGTGTAAATGAGTGTTTGTTTTTGTATTTTTTTAGTTTTTTTTTGGTGACTTAAGGATTTTATCCCTTTTTAAGTTTAAACGGCATTTGAATAATTGAATTTCAATTAAGGAGCTAAAGTCATCATCATGAAAACTTGATCCTTGAATCCATTAATATGTGAGAAACCCACAAACAGCAACAACACTCAACAAATTAAACAAAAACCATTTCATGAATTAATAAGAGATTGTAACACACTGCTTTTACTTACCCACCCTCTTTTTTTCTCCCTCCAACTTTATCCTTGTGAGTTCCAAATTTAACAAGTTTTTAAATTGGCCCCTAAAATTAGGCTTTAAAATTTCAATTGCATTTAAAACTCTCTTTTTCTCTTAGGGCTACAAATAAAATTAAAATAGTTAGAAAATTTTAGTTTGTAATTCTTCTTTTTTAGTTTTGGACAAACGTGTATGGGAATTCTACAGTTTGTAGAGGTTTGTTATTCAATTAATTTAATTACTTATACTAGTATGTGCGGGTGTTAGATGTTTTAAACAAGGGGTTTAAGTTTTTAATGCTGTTCATTATCATATTAGACACTCATTTAGTGCATATATGTATGTAAAGCAATCCTGTTTTTAAGTTTTCTATTAAAAACTAAAGTTTTTTTGTGGTTTAAAAGTGTAGCATACTTTTGGCCATATTTGTGTAATGCTCACAATTTATATGGTCCAGTGAACTGTGGAGCTAGTTTTATATATTTTTGGCTTCAAAGGATTTTAAAAGTTTTGTTTAATATTAATTAGGAAGATGTTGCAAGTCTATTGTTTAGTCTAGAGTCTAGATTTGTCAATAGTCTAGTATAGAGTCCAGTGTATAGTCTATTATATAGTCTATTCTATAGTCTATTCTATAGTCTATTCTATAGTCTAGTCTATAGTCTATTCTATAGTCTAGTCTATAGTCTAGTCTATAGTCTAGTCTATAGTCTAGTCTATAGTCTAGTCTATAGTCTAGTCTATAGTCTAGTCTATAGTCTAGTCTATAGTCTAGTCTATAGTCTAGTCTATAGTCTAGTCTATAGTCTAGTCTATAGTCTAGTCTATAGTCTAGTCTATAGTCTAGTCTATAGTCTAGTCTATAGTCTAGTCTATAGTCTAGTCTATAGTCTAGTCTATAGTCTAGTCTATAGTCTAGTCTATAGTCTAGTCTATAGTCTAGTCTATAGTCTAGTCTATAGTCTAGTCTATAGTCTAGTCTATAGTCTAGTCTATAGTAGTCTATAGTCTAGTCTATAGTCTAGTCTATAGTCTAGTCTATAGTCTAGTCTATAGTCTAGTCTATAGTCTAGTCTATAGTCTAGTCTATAGTCTAGTCTATAGTCTAGTCTATAGTCTAGTCTATAGTCTAGTCTATAGTCTAGTCTATAGTCTAGTCTATAGTCTAGTCTATAGTCTAGTCTATAGTCTAGTCTATAGTCTAGTCTATAGTCTAGTCTATAGTCTAGTCTATAGTCTAGTCTATAGTCTAGTCTATAGTCTAGTCTATAGTCTAGTCTATAGTCTAGTCTATAGTCTAGTCTATAGTCTAGTCTATAGTCTAGTCTATAGTCTAGTCTATAGTCTAGTCTATAGTCTAGTCTATAGTCTAGTCTATAGTCTAGTCTATAGTCTAGTCTATAGTCTAGTCTATAGTCTAGTCTATAGTCTAGTCTATAGTCTAGTCTATAGTCTAGTCTATAGTCTAGTCTATAGTCTAGTCTATAGTCTAGTCTATAGTCTAGTCTATAGTCTAGTCTATAGTCTAGTCTATAGTCTAGTCTATAGTCTAGTCTATAGTCTAGTCTATAGTCTAGTCTATAGTCTAGTCTATAGTCTAGTCTATAGTCTAGTCTATAGTCTAGTCTATAGTCTAGTCTATAGTCTAGTCTATAGTCTAGTCTATAGTCTAGTCTATAGTCTAGTCTATAGTCTAGTCTATAGTCTAGTCTATAGTCTAGTCTATAGTCTAGTCTATAGTCTAGTCTATAGTCTAGTCTATAGTCTAGTCTATAGTCTAGTCTATAGTCTAGTATATAGTCTAGTCTATAGTCTAGTCTATAGTCTAGTCTATAGTCTAGTCTATAGTCTAGTCTATAGTCTAGTCTATAGTCTAGTCTATAGTCTAGTCTATAGTCTAGTCTATAGTCTAGTCTATAGTCTAGTCTATAGTCTAGTCTATAGTCTAGTCTATAGTCTAGTCTATAGTCTAGCCTATAGTCTAGTCTATAGTCTAGTCTATAGTCTAGTCTATAGTCTAGTCTATAGTCTAGTCTATAGTCTAGTCTATAGTCTAGTCTATGGTCTAGTCTATAGTCTAGTCTATAGTCTAGTCTATAGTCTAGTCTATAGTCTAGTCTATAGTCTAGTCTATAGTCTAGTCTATAGTCTAGTCTATAGTCTAGTCTATAGTCTAGTCTATAGTCTAGTCTATAGTCTAGTCTATAGTCTAGTCTATAGTCTAGTCTGTAGTCTAGTCTATAGTCTAGTCTAGTCTATAGTCTAGTCTATAGTCTAGTCTATAGTCTAGTCTATAGTCTAGTCTATAGTCTATTCTATAGTCTAGTCTATAGTCTAGTCTATAGTTTAGTCTATAGTTTAGTCTATAGTCTAGTCTATAGTCTAGTCTATAGTTTAGTCTATAGTCTAGTCTATAGTCTAGTCTATAGTCTAGTCTATAGTCTAGTCTAGAGTCTAGTCTATAGTCTAGTCTATAGTCTAGTCTATAGTCTAGTCTATAGTGTAGTCTATAGTCTAGTCTATAGTCTAGTCTATAGTCTAGTCTATAGTCTAGTCTATAGTCTAGTCTATAGTCTAGTCTATAGTCTAGTCTATAGTCTAGTCTATAGTCTAGTCTATAGTCTAGTCTATAGTCTAGTCTATAGTCTAGTCTATAGTCTAGTCTATAGTCTAGTCTATAGTCTAGTCTATAGTCTAGTCTATAGTCTAGTCTATAGTCTAGTCTATAGTCTAGTCTATAGTCTAGTCTATAGTCTAGTCTATAGTCTAGTCTATAGTCTAGTCTATAGTCTAGTCTATAGTCTAGTCTATAGTCTAGTCTATAGTCTAGTCTATAGTCTAGTCTATAGTCTAGTCTATAGTCTAGTCTATAGTCTAGTCTATAGTCTAGTCTATAGTCTAGTCTATAGTCTAGTCTATAGTCTAGTCTATAGTCTAGTCTATAGTCTAGTCTATAGTCTAGTTTATAGTCTAGTCTATAGTCTAGTCTATAGTCTAGTTTATAGTCTAGTCTATAGTCTAGTCTATAGTCTAGTCTATAGTCTAGTTTATTGTCTAGTCTATAGTCTAGTCTTTAGTCTAGTGTATAGTCTAGTCTATAGTCTTGTACATAGTGTAGTCTATAGTCTAGACTTTAGTCTATAGTGTAGTCTACAGCCTAGTTATAGTCTGGTCTATAGTTACGTCTATACTCTAGTCTATAGACTAGTCTACAGTCTAGTCTATTGTCTAGTTTATGATAAAGTCTATGATCCAGTCTGTGATCTAATTTTCATACACTAAATGCTACTATTGACTTCCTGCAAATTATCTTTTTGTTTGCTACCAACTAAATATGAATAACAACCTGTGGACAAGGTTTATCCCAGAAAACATTTCAAATTTTTTTTCTAAAAAAAAATTTATTTATATTTTTGTTGTTCTTTTTTTAATTATTGATTTATTTAAACCAAAAATGTGAATCACAAACAAAATATATTTTATTCTATACAATACTAACACACATTTCAATTAAAAAAACAAAGCATACTTTAAAATACTTAAAAAAGAAACAAAGAAATGTTGCCGCATTTCAGGCGCTATATAAAAATTTCGTTTTAGTATACGACTATTTTCACACAATACTTTTGGGTTTGCTTGTACCACACAAACATTTTGGTCTTCATTTAAAAAGTTTTTTTTTTGTTTTTTGATGTTTTCTAAATTGTTTTTGTTGTTTTTTTTATGGCCATAGTATAGTTCTTTGGGATTATTGTTGTTGATTTTTGTGTGTGTGTTTTTTTTATTTTTTTGCATGCACTTTTAAAAGCATTAAGCCGTAAATAGTATAAGCCATAAGCTGTTATAGAAATTGTTCCTATATCTCTATATAGTATCAACACATAACACAAGTTTGAAACTTTAAAACAAATACGTTGTTTTTGGTTTTTGCTGTTAAGTTTATTTGTTTTGTTTTTTGCTGCTTTTCTTAACAAATTTCAAAGCAATTTTTCGGTTTTAAATGTAGTTTAAAGGAAGTGCAAAAAATAGCAATAAGTGGAAAAGCAAAGTTTAAGTTTTTGGGTTAGTTAGAAAATTTTTTGAAAATTGTTTCAAATTCCCAAAATATTTAGTAAAATCCCAGAATTAAGAGATTTTTGTAAGTTTTGTGGTTTTTGATAAATTAGTTTTAGAAAAAGTTTTAATTTTTATAAAAATATGTTTTAAAATTAACTTTAGAGATTTTCTTAGAAAATTAATTTCCCAGGACTTAAATAACTTATTTCCCCGCAAATTCCCAAAATTTTTCAAAAAAAATCCCAGAAAGTGAAAACGAAAAGAGGAATGATGAAAACTCGTTCTTTTTATTTAAAAAAATATAAAATTAAATTATTTCTGTTTAATTTTTATAATATTTTTATGTCCCCAGAAATTCCCAAAAAATTTTATAAAAATTCCAGAAAACCTTTGTTAAGTTTTGATTTTTTTTTGCAAAATTGTTTACAATTTCTGTAAATTTTCTGAAATTTTCTCTTCTCCAGTTTTTGTTTCAAACGAAACCCTATTCCTTTTTGGGATTTTGTTCATATAAAATTTAAACTTGTATAAGTATTTGTTGTACTAGTCATACATATTGAATTGAAAATAGACGACAGTATGTCGTTCTTATGTATCTATTATATGTGAAATTTTTAAAGTTAGCCTGAGTTTCTGTTGTTGTTGTTATTGTATATACAAGTAGCATGCCACATTACCATCATCATCACCGTCGTCGTCATTTATACGTTAGTTGTTGTTTTTGTTGTTTCTGGCGAAAAAGTTACTGAACGTGCATGAACTGCTCCACTACAATTACTTGTCCATGTACTCCAACAAACAAACTATTCCATCATCCTTTCTATTGCTACTGATGTTCTTTTCTTTAAATCCTTTTCATTTTTTTCCTCGTTTGAGTAAAACGAAGAAAATTTGTTACCGTAAAAAAACTGATTATTAAAAAAAAAAAATTGCAAATGAATTTTCTAGAACGAAGTATGAAATTAAGCATGAAGTTTTTCTTTACTTTTTCTTGCTTTTTTCCTGTTCATTTTACTAAAGTTTAAAGGAATTTCATTTAATCTATAATTACAAAAGTAAGAAGAAAAAACTATAATTATAAACTCGTTTGTAGAGAAACCCCCCCTCCCTCCTTTAAATATTTAAATACAAAAATTATTAAAAACCTTGACTCAGGAAAAGAAGAGAAATACAAGAAGTCAGGCAAGGTAGGACTAGCACGAAAAATAAGTAAAGGAAATTTTACTGCAATTACAACTTACAACAACAAAGCACAGACATTTTATATTATAAACAAAAGTTTTACAAAATTTTTTATTTTTTATAATTTTTTTTTAAAATTTTAAGAATTTTTACTTTTTTTAATTTTTTTTAACTTCCCTACCAAATTTCCAAAAATTAAAAAAAAATTTCAGAATTTAAAAAAAATATGTTTTATTGATTTTTTTTAATAATTAAGTTTAAAATTAAACATTTTTTTAATTTCTTTACAAATTATTTTAAATTCCCAAAAATATTTTAAAAATCCCAGAAATTTAAAAAGATTTTTTAAAAAATTTAAAAATATGCCATAGAAACTTTTTGTTCATTTAAAATTTTAACTATTTAAATTTAACACTTTTTTTAATTTCCCCACCAAATTTCAAAAATTCCCAATTTAAAAAAAAATCCCCAATTTCAAAAATTTAGATTTTATTTAAATTTTTTAAAATTTTTGTTACAAATAAAATTTTTTTTATAAAAATGTATAATTTTTCATAAATTTTGTTTTTAATTTTCCATTAAATTTGCAGAATTCCCAAAATGTTTAGCAAAATCCCAGAAATCAAAAGTTGAATTTTTAATGAAATCCCATAAGTTCAAAATTTTAGTTTTGTTTAAATTTTGTATATGCCACTGACTTTTTTCTTAAAATTTAATGTAACATTAATTTTTTTTTTTTAATTATCGCACGAAATTTTTACAAAAATCCACAAAAAAAAACTTCCCCTCCAAATTTAAAAAAAATACAAAAATTCCAGAAACTAAAAATTTAGTTTTTGTTTAAAATGAACTTTTTACTTTTTGCAACAAAGTTCGATATAAAAAATTTTCTTTTTTAAATTTTAATTAAAATTTACTTTCCCTGTTAATTAAAATAAAATTCCAACAATTTGTATAAAAAAAATCCCAAAAATGAAAAATCCCGCTTTCAGAGTTTTTCCCTGAAATTAAACTATTTTTCAATTTCCCCATAAAATTTAAAAAAAAAACTTTTAATATACATATTTGCAAAAATCCCTTAAATACAATATTAGAGTTTTTAGTTAAAATTATTCGTTTAAAATTTCAACCCCAGAAAATTTGAAAAACTCCTAAATTACAAATCGAGTTTTTATGTATAATTTTTTCAGTTTTATAACTAGTTTTGTTTAAAAATTTACTTCCACTTCAAATTTTAAGAATTCCCAAAAATTTTTACAAAAATTCCGGAAATAAAAATTGGAATTTTTTGTTGAAAACATTTGTTTCCTTAACAAGTTCACACTTTTAATCTTCCCTACAAAATTTTAATAATTCCCAAAATTTTACAAAAAATTCCAGAAAATTCAAATTGATTCTTCAATTGAAATTTTAATGATTTATTAAAGAAAATATCAACTTTTTTAACTTTCTTTCAATAAACAAATAATTCCCAATTATTTTTCAAAAAACTTTAGAAAAACATATTTCATATCTAGAGCTTTAAAATTTTTCTTTTTTCATCTATTTTATTATTTCTTTAATCTTCTTAAATATTTGGTCAAGTTTATGCTTAACTCTACATATTTTTGTAATTGGCCCAACTTAATATTTTATTACAAATTACTTTAATTTTTAGTAGTATTTTTTTCCATTAAAAAAAACTTCCATCTGTCTAGTGTATAGCAAAAAACAAAAAAAAAGCTTTTACAACTTTATATTTTAGCCAAAAAAAAGCTTTTCTTCCAACTTCTTCTTTAAATCAAAATATAGAACAAAAACAAAAAAAGGAACAAAACACACAATAATGAATGCGTCCTAAAAGTATGACTTCATACTTCTTGCATTGGAATTGGCACGTGTCCAACAGCAATTCCAGTAAATAGAAATAACAACAACCATACCAGCAGCCGCTTTCCATAGCAAAAACACAAAACTGGAAATGTGCGGCAAATTTCCATAAACCAAGAAAACTTAATTTCCACACAACAACAAACATGTGCATGGAATTAGTAAACGAAAAAAAAACAGCATAAATGCCGGTTAGTTTCTAAAACAAATATAATTTATATTCCTTTTACTAAAGATGAAAAGAGATGGCTATACACTACATAACAATAAAAAGAAAACAAAATGAATCCTTTTTTTCAAAAAACAAACAAATGCATGTAAAACGACTTATAACTTTGATTTGTATGCAATAAATACGAACCTAAAACACGAGCAGACACATTTTCTTCGTACCTTTTTATTCTTGGTGTTTTTTTTAATTTTATAACCCTATTATTGTGTGTGTGTATTAGATTTGTTCCTTTAAGCCAACATTTGTTTGCATGTTTATTTTTGCTCTACTGTCTAGTTTTATAATTTGTTTGTTTCACTTTACATTTAAAAGTGGCATCGACATACAATATGTGTGTGTGTGTTTGTCAGTTTATTTTATATTTATTTTTCTTTTAATAACTAATAAACAACAACAGCTGTATTAGTTTAGCTCAATTTCCTTTAATGCTCATTTATACTCTCGCAAACATAAACAAAATAACGCAGTTTGTTTTCTTTTTCTCCTCTTGGTTGTGTTGTTTTTTTTTATACATTATTTAAGTTTGTTGTTAATTTTATTCTTCATAAACACGAAAGATGACATAATAATGTCAATATGCACACATACATACTTTTTCTCATATAATAAATAATATTTGAGAATGTTTTTGCTAAAAAGAAAAAAACAACAATCACAAAACTTAAATCGTTTAATGGGATAATATCAAATCAAATGTTTATTTAATCGTTTAACTTGTAAAAATCATATGAATAATTATCTTTAGAGTAAAAATATTAATTTCTAGTCTATAGTCTAATCTATAGTCTAGTATATATGTAGTCTAGTATATAGTCTTGTCTATAGTCTAGTCTATAGTCCAGTCTATAGTCTAGTCTATAGTCTAGTCTATAATCTAGTCTATAGTCTAGTCTATAGTCCAGTCTATAGTCTAGTCTATAGTCTAGTCTATAGTCCAGTCTATAGTCTAGTCTATAATCTAGTCTATGGTCTAGTCTATAGTCTAGTCTATAGTCTAGTCTATAGTCTAGTCTATAGTCTAGTCTATAGTCTAGTCTATAGTCTAGTCTATAGTCTAGTCTATAGTTTAGTCTATAGTCTAGTCTATAGTCTAGTCTATAGTCTAGTCTATAGTCTAGTCTATAGTCTAGTCTATAGTCTAGTCTATAGTCTAGTCTATAGTCTAGTCTATAGTCTAGTCTATAATCTAGTATATACTCTAGTCTATAGTCTATACAATCTAATCTATTGTCCAGTCTATAATCTAATTTATAGCCAGGTCTATAGTTTATTCTATAGTTTCGTCTATCTACTAGTCTACAGTCTAGTAACCCAATGTAGTTTAAGGATTTTATCTTATATATTTATGTTCAAATGAAAGCAGATTATAGTATAAATCATAATACTCATACTATGTCGTTAGTATGATATCTACAACATAAACTAAATAAATGTATTTGTACGAAAATTATTGTTGGTTTAACGAAAATTACTGCAGTATAACACAGCTGTGTTTGAACTACTATTACAGCAGTAACAGCATAGCACTATTATCAAAAGTTAAGTGCTAAAATTATTGTAGTTTTCAAATTCTTTCAGTTTTCTTTTTTTTCTGCATATATTTCCTATTTTTTGATTTTTTCGGCAGGAAAAACATGAAAAACTTTTGCGGTTCTTGCTCAAGTGTTTTTTTCAACAGTTTATAGTCTTGTTGATAAAATATAGTAGTAGTTCGAGCTGAATATGATTGTGTAAATATTCAGAAGTATAAATGCAACTTGTACTTGACACTTGCGTTTTAATCTAAATGGTACAATAATCCATTAAAAGATGAGAGTAATTCAGAAAATGAAATGAAAAAAGAAGAATGAGAGTGTATAAATGAGTTGCTAAGTGAGTGTAACAACAGCAACAATTATAGAGCCAACAGCAGCAGCAACAGCTGCATTATACTCAAAAACAACATAAAAAACCCAAACAATAAAGATGATGATATGATGTTGTTGTTGTTCTTGTCCTGATGCTTTCATTGTTCGCCCAAAAATTTAGTATAACAAAATACAAAAAATATATATAAAATGCTTAAGGATGTTAAGATGTCAACTGCAACAGCAACAAATATGACTGCCAAAATGAATGTGATGTGATGCTGCTGATGATGATGAGAACGATTACTATGATGATTATAACGGCTGACTGGCAGTCAGTCATCCTGCCAGCCTGCTTTCCTACCTCTCTGTCATCATTCATAATTTGAGTTTTCGTTGTCGTAGTTATTTTATTCTTGTCGTAAATCGTAAATGGAAATTTGATTTTAATAACAGGATTTTCCTTAAAGGAAACTGACATTTTTGACAATTTACACAAAAGATTAATTGTAACAGTTTAAATTAAAATTGTATTTTGTGCAGTAATGTGACTGTTAAGTTGAGGATAGTTGTGTTAAAAGGAGCCAACAATAGAAAATTTCTTAAAATGATTTTGTAATTAAAAATGAATAACTATGTAAAATTTTGCAAATGTTTTAAAAGTTTTTTTTTTAATTTTTTATTTAAAAAAATATTTTTTAATTAAAAAATATTGTTTTATTTTTTTCAGATATTTGTTTTCCGGTCAACATTCACAAATACAGATTTCTGGCAGAGGATCGAAAAAAATCTGCAAACTAAATGAAAATATGTAAGTTCAAGAACAAAAATTACATCACATAAATAACTAGATATTTAACAAATGGTCTCGATTAAGTTTATAGTTTTTGGTATTGCGGAACTATAGTTTAATTTTTTGTATAAACGGTACTCTAGTCTGTTGTCTCGTCTACTCCATTGCATCTACACAGCCTGAACTATAGCCTAGTTTATCTACCGATCCCTTTTCTCGACTATATTTTGATGTCTAGGCAAAAGTATTACCTAGTCTATAGATTAGACTTTAGTCTATATTCTAGTATCTAGTCTAGTCTATAGTCTAGTCTATAGTCTAGTCTATAGTCTAGTCTATAGTCTAGTCTATAGTCTAGTCTATAGTCTAGTCTATAGTCTTGTCTATAGTCTAGTCTATAGTCTAGTCTATAGTCTAGTCTATAGTCTAGTCTATAGTCTAGTCTATAGTCTAGTCTATAGTCTAGTCTATAGTCTAGTCTATAGTCTAGTCTATAGTCTAGTCTATAGTCTAGTCTATAGTCTAGTCTATAGTCTAGTCTATAGTCTAGTCTATAGTCTAGTCTATAGTCTAGTCTATAGTCTAGTCTATAGTCTAGTCTATAGTCTAGTCTATAGTCTAGTCTATAGTCTAGTCTATAGTCTAGTCTATAGTCCAGTCTATAGTGTAGTCTATAGTCTAGTCTATAGCCTAGTCTATAGTCTAGTCTATAGCCTAGTCTATAGTCTAGTCTATAGTCTAGTCTATAGCCTAGTCTATAGTCTAGTCTATAGTCTAGTCTATAGTCTAGTCTATAGTCTAGTCTATAGTCTAGTCTATAGTCTAGTCTATAGTCTAGTCTATAGTCTAGTCTATAGTCTAGTCTATAGTCTAGTCTATAGTCTAGTCTATAGTCTAGTCTATAGTCTAGTCTATAGTCTAGTCTATAGTCTAGTCTATAGTCTAGTCTATAGTCTAGTCTATAGTCTAGTCTATAGTCTAGTCTATAGTCTAGTCTATAGTCTAGTCTATAGTCTAGTCTATAGTCTAGTCTATAGTCTAGTCTATAGTCTAGTCTATAGTCTAGTCTATAGTCTAGTCTATAGTCTAGTCTATAGTCTAGTCTATAGTCTAGTCTATAGTCTAGTCTATAGTCTAGTCTATAGTCTAGTCTATAGTCTAGTCTATAGTCTAGTCTATAGTCTAGTCTATAGTCTAGTCTATAGTCTAGTCTATAGTCTAGTCTATAGTCTAGTCTATAGTCTAGTCTATAGTCTAGTCTATAGTCTAGTCTATAGTCTAGTCTATAGTCTAGTCTATAGTCTAGTCTATAGTCTAGTCTATAGTCTAGTCTATAGTCTAGTCTATAGTCTAGTCTATAGTCTAGTCTATAGTCTAGTCTATAGTCTAGTCTATAGTCTAGTCTATAGTCTAGTCTATATTCTAGTCTATAGTCTAGTCTATAGTCTAGTCTATAGTCTAGTCTATAGTCTAGTCTATAGTCTAGTCTATAGTCTAGTCTATAGTCTAGTCTATAGTCTAGTCTATAGTCTAGTCTATAGTGTAGTCTATAGTGTAGTCTATAGTGTAGTCTATAGTGTAGTCTATAGTGTAGTCTATAGTGTAGTCTATAGTGTAGTCTATAGTGTAGTCTATAGTGTAGTCTATAGTCTAGTCTATAGTCTAGTCTATAGTCTAGTCTATAGTCTAGTCTATAGTCTAGTCTATAGTCTAGTCTATAGTCTAGTCTATAGTCTAGTCTATAGTCTAGTCTATAGTCTAGTCTATAGTCTAGTTTATAGTCTAGTCTATAGTCTAGTCTATAGTCCAGTCTATAGTCTAGCCTATAGTCTAGTCTATAGTCTAGTCTATAGTCTAGTCTATAGTCTAGTCTATAGTCTAGAATATAGTCTAGTCTATAGTCTAGTCTATAGTCTAGTCTAGAGTCTAGTCTATAGTCCAGTCTATAGTCTAGTCTATAGTCTAGTTTATTGTCTAGTCTATAGTCTAGTCTATAGTCTAGTCTATAGTCTAGTCTATATTCTAGTCTATAGTCTAGTCTATAGTCTAGTCTATAGTCTAGTTTTTAGTCTAGTCTTGAGTTTAAACTATAGTTTTTATCGATCTCAACTACAATCTGGTCGGTTTTCTTAACCAGAGGCTAATGTATAATCTTGAATACATTCTAGTTCTATAGTTTAGATGGTCTGGTCTATAGACTAGCGTATAGTCTGATCATACATCATGATCATACAATCTAATAGTATGGTCTGTAGTCCAGTCTAATAATATGGTCTGTAGTCTATAGTTAAAATGTCTAACTCTTCACACCTTTTTTGTCCACTGTGATGATGTGCAAATGATATATATGATCCCTCGGTTACTCCCATCAAAAGGTGATTTTTCTTATATTTCATATTGTCATTTTTTCATTTCTGCAAAGTCCTCTAGTGTTTTTTTTTTACCACATCCTTTGTAGTTTACTGCCACTTGCAGTTGTGTTTAACGGAATGAAAAAAGGTTGCAAAACCAAAGACAGAGCAAAAACCGAATTGTACAAAAAACGTTTTACATTTCATTTCACACTTTGTTATGAAAGAAAATTATTTTCACAGATTTAGTGCGAATTTCTTTCTTGTCAGTTTGTGGTTTTTTATTTGCATTTAAAAATAGGAAAAAAAATGATTTTTGTTAGAAACGTTTTTTATTGCAATATTTTATTTGCTTTTGAGAGCAGTCACACAATTATGCTATAAATAGGAGAATAATAATAGAAAAATGAAAAAAAGGATTTGGAAGAAAACAACCTTGATGTACATGAAAAGAATTTTTTTTATAAAAGGAAAAATGATTAGTTCTTCCCATGTATTAACTTAAAGAAAAATTCTGCACTGAAATCTGGAATATAGTCTGGACTTTCGTCTGGTCTATGCTCTGATCTATAGTCTTAACTATAGAGTCTGGTCTATAGAATGAACTGTAGTCTAGTCTTTAATCTTGACTATAATCTAGTCTATAGTCAACTTTAGTCCATTTACCCTGCCATTCAAAATAAATATTTATAATCTTTAATTTACAAAAAACCACGTGTTAAACTTTTTAATCTTAAATGGAATATGTATATGCTGGTGAAGGAAGATACATGCATACGCTCTAAGCCAAACGAAACATAAAACTAAAACAACAATGGTGCTGAAAAATAGCGGAAAAAAACTAAAAACAGTAACACTTACAATCACATCAGAAAAAAAAAACTATTACATTTTGTTTAAATAAAAAAAATCATGAAAAGTGCAGAAAAAAGTGAAAGAAATCCACTCTATAACCCCCATAAATCCACTCCGAACCCTGCTTATGTTTTATTCAGCAAATGGTTGCGCTGAAATGTTGCTCTTTTCTTTGGCTGTTGTCGTTGTCGAAACAGAAACAGTTTTGTTCGACTACTGTTTCAGTACAATATTTCAAGGATAAGTGGCTTTTGCCAGCATTTGTATTATTGTGATATTTTTATACCCTTCACTTTCGTGAGAAGGGTATATATAAGTTTGTCATTCCGTTTGTAATTTCTATAATATAATTTTCCGACCCTATAAAGTATATATATTCTGGATCCTTATAGATAGCGGAGTCGATTAAGCCATGTCTGTCCGTCTGTCTGTCCGTCTGTCTGTCCGTCTGTCTGTCGGTTGAAATCAATTTTCTGAAGACTCCAGATATCTTCAAGATCCAAATCTTCAATAATTCTGTCAGACAGGCATTCGAGAAGTTTCCTATTGAAAATTAACAAAATCGGTCTATAAGTAACTGAGATATGGGTAAAAATCTGAGACAACCTCTGAAAATTTCCTCAACAAATTATAAATAAAAGCATAAAAACAACAACAAGGTGATAAAGCAGTAATATGTTGGTAATACAGCACGTATTTGTTTGAGGGTGGTAATACAGTTTAACGGTGGAAGTACAGTACAACGGTTAATATTTCTTTCTGCTACAGTTTATATTTGTTTGTGTGTATGTTATGCGTGACATGTGTGTGTGTGTTTTTTAAAACACACTTGGTGAAGGGTATATAAGATTCGGTACAGCCGAATATAGAAATCTGACTAGTTTTCTCTAGTTTTGTTATTTAGTTTTTTTTTTTTTTGTTTTAATTTTTTCATAGAAAAATAAAATCTTTTTGTGCATTTGATACCATTTTTCTGCTGTTGTTTTGAGTATGATGCTGATGATGGAATGGTTGATAAATAAATACATATGGATGGAATGAATGTTGGCTGCTTGACTGTTCTTGTTGATGCATGCATTGTTTAGTTGCATGCTTTAGTTTGGTTTAGTTTTTGTGCTTAAATCTCGTTTGTTGAATGCTTGATGATTCTTTCGAGGATGTTTAACAATCAGTTTGTGTAGGTGTATGTTCTTATGGTATGATAATTTCAAGTGTTTTAATGGATTTTTCTAGTTTAACTCGTATTTTTTAGTGATTAAAGTATTTGCTGTGTTTAAGTAAAATGAAAATAAAACTGCAACATTTTCATTTCGTTTTTATTTTAAATTTAAATGTTGTATTTTTGTAATCCATGTCATTAAATTAAATTTTAACCCCCTTACTGCTGCTGCTCTTGCTATGCATTGTATTCAAGCCAAAAATAAAGTAATTAATGTTTGATAAAAAAAAATCTATATATAAATTTATTTGGTATTCTGTAAATACAGCTGATGATATGCTTTTATGCACTTCATATAAATTAAAAGATTGAGTTGGACTGCTTTTGTATAGTAGTTTCAGTTTCATTTGGAACAAGAATGCGAAATGTATTTGTTTTGAAAGATTTTACTTCAACTTTTCATTTCCTCTTTTTAGGTAGATTTCAAAATTGTACTTATTTAGTCTAAAGTCCACTCTTTAGTCAAGTCTATAATCCTGTCTATAGTCTCGTCAATAGCCTATTTAATAGTCTGTAGTCTATTCTATAGTCTAGTCTATAGTCTTGTCTTTAGTATAGTCTATAGTCTAGTCTATAGTCTTATCTATAGTTTAGTCTATAGTCTTGTCTATAGTTTAGTCTATAGTCTTATCTATAGTTTGGTCTATAGTCTTGTCTATAGTTTAGTCTATAGTCTTGTCTATAGTTTAGTCCATAGTCTAGTCTATAGTCTAGTCTATAGTCTAGTCTATAGTCTAGTCTATAGTCTAGTCTATAGTCTGGTCTATAGTCTATAGTCTAGTCTATAGTCTAGTCTATAGTCTAGTCTATAGTCTAGTCTATAGTCTAGTCTATAGTCTAGTCTATAGTCTAGTCTATAGTCTAGTCTATAGTCTAGTCTATAGTCTAGTCTATAGTCTAGTCCATATTCTAGTCTATAGTCTAGTCTATAGTCTAGTCAATAGTCTAGTAAATAGTCTAGTAAATAGTCTAGTTTATAGTCCAGACTATAGTCTAGTCTATAGTATTGTTTTTAGTCTAGTCTTTAGTCTAGGTATAGTCTAGTCTATACTCTATTGTCTAGTCCATAGACTTGTCAATAGTCTAATTAGTTTCTCTGTACTAATTCGGAACATGTTTAAATTCATGAACTTATATATTTGAATAACTTGAAGTAACTATCACCCCTACATGGTATTCCATAACTTCGACAAACCTTGAGATTTTGTAATGTTTTCTTTTTATCGTTAAATAATATTCATTATTTCATGATGCTACACTATTATTTCAATCCATCTATAGAAATTTGATTTATCTAGTCGTATATATCCGTTGCATGAAAACAAAAAAATAGGTATATAAATAAAAAGACTTATTCTTTCATACACATATGAAACAGAAGTACAACAAAATATAACAACAATAATTTCCAAGAATTATTTTTTCTTAACAATTTATAGTGTTTATTTTTTAGATATTTTATGATCGCCTGGCAAAAATAGAGCATTTTGTCTACCAACAAAAACTCGTTCGTTCGTTTGTTCGCTCACTTACTTACTCACTCAATCCAATGTAGTCAGAGACAGACGTCATCATTTTTGGCTTGGGGGTTATTTGTGCTTTTTGGCAGAAAACGCCCACGTTAATTAAAAATAAAACTATATGAATGCATTAAACCTAAGACCATTTGTCTATTTTTATTTATTTTCAAAGATAATAACATTGGGTTATTCATATTTGATTTAATTATGATTTTTTGAATTTTATTAAAAATAGAAAAGAAATCTTAATTTTATATTAGAAGCAATTTTTCCACTTTCTGAAATAATCTTTAATGTTAATTGAAAAAATTTCTAATTCTGTAAATTTTTTTAAAATTTTACCTAAAATAATGCATTGTTTACCTTAATTTACAAAAATTACACAAAATTTACATTATTTACTAGAAATTGTCTACATACCTTTCAACCCATCACTGTTAACCTACCTCAATATAAAAAATATTCTCATTAACCAATATTGACAACAAAAACAAAACTTTAAGTATAAATAAAACAAATATACAAAACAATTTCCCTTTACAACTTAAACAATTAGCTAGAACGAGACAACTATAACATCATACATTTATCTTAAACATACACACCTCTGTATGTTTAATAAACACTCACTGAACATACCCCTTATATTAATAGCATGTGTTTGCTTGTTCGTTCACTTACGTATGATGATTGAAAAAAGAAGACAAATTTCTCACATTTAAAAATTAGGTCGTCGTACTGTTGAGAATTCTGTTCTCCTAATAATGCATCTAGGGCAAGTTCCTAGAATGGTCGGCCGGTTTGACTGCAAAACTAAAAAATTAAATCCACAACAACAAATACCAGTATGTTTAGTAGTAAAAAAACACATTTTGCAATAATAAAAAGTACTAAGGGGAAAAAACTCAACTTTATTTGTTTACACTGTCTTTTTTGTTTTACCAACAACAATAAAAGAAAGCTTTTCCTATATACGTACGAGTTTTTTTATTGTTTTTGTTAATATTTTTTGTACTTGTTTATTCGAGTCTTTGTCCACATGTTAAAATTTCTGTTCGCCTAATAAATAGATCTCGTTTGTGAACACTGCAAACAAAAACAACAAACAGACAACATTGAAATTTTTTCTCCTTTAGTGTAAAATGCAAAATAACAACAAATAAAAAAATACAACTACCACTTAAGTAAAATAAAACACATTTTATGAAATTTGAAGGGGGAATTATTTGGGTACTATTAAGTGTTGCCAGATTTAAAGTTTTAATAAAATAATACAGTAAAATTCAGCTAACACCCTCCTAACCAGTACCATGAACTAAAATTTCATTTTCAAAATGGAGTTTGAAAAATACTTACCTTCATTAACTCCTTTAAAACTAAAACACATTTTATTTATTTGCATTGACAAATGTTATATTTTTTATTGAATTTAAAAATTTGTTATAATATATATACTTATGCAGCTTTCATAACAAGATATTAACATTGTCAGATAATAATAATTACATGGAGATAGTGAGAGAGTTACATTTTTAAATAGTTAAATAACTAAAAAGGTAGTGATATAGTCAGATAGTTAATGGTAAGTTATATAGATAGATAGATAGATAGATAGATAGATAGATAGATAGATAGATAGATAGATAGATAGATAGATAGATAGATAGATAGATAGATAGATAGATAGATA
>NC_060951.1:1891157-1893419 GCF_022045245.1 Lucilia cuprina | reverse complement strand
AAATAACTAAAAATCATCGTAATAACATTTACCGACTCTTTAGGGGGATAGTTTGAAAAAGAGAAAAAAGTTAAACTGCCGACTATTGGTACATTTACCCTATAATAATATAAATATTTAATTCACTTCTTTTAACTTTTCTACCCACCGTACATTTTACTTACTACTAACCCACTGTTCCTAATATTAACTTAGGAAAAAGTTTTTAAAAAATTAAAACTGGCATCACAACATAAACAAAATGTCTCCCACAGTCACTCTGCTAAAAGTTCTATTCGCCTGGTCTTTTAGTGACTCACATGACGCGATTTCGACACTACACACATGGCGCGCGTGTTGTGTTGCGGTAGCCCAGCAACAAACAACAAAAATAAACATTTACACAAAAACATATGAGGTCGCTAGATTATTCCTCAGTGAGTCGTCGGACGACCACAAACAAACAACACACAACATGACTGATTGATAATTGTTTGTTTGTGCATGAATGAAATCGCATGCAATTGAGAATATATCACACGCTAGTTTTTTTTTCATATACCTACATATATAGTGGTCTCTTTTCTTCTTTTACTTTTGAATGCGAAATTTTAATATATTAGTAAAGTTTAAAATTGTTTGATGGTTTTCTATAATTGCTGGACGCCTAATAATTTAGTGACTCACATGACGCGATGTTTTCACATTTTCTAACAAAATGTTTGCTAGTGAAAAGAAGACGACAACAACAAATGAGTCGAGTCAGTCAGTCAGGAGCTTACCAGCCCAGAGACACACACATGTTTTTTTTGAATCGAAAACATATGATATGACTGACAGTCGTCAGCAATCACATCATCCAACCAACCAGCTAACCAGTAACAACAACGTGATGTGATGTTGCTTGCTTTTTTTTGCCAACAGTTAAAGCGTGAAATCAAACGTGTTGTCAGGGTGTCGTCTCGTTTGTTTTGTAGTTCTGTTTTTATTACAGCTGTTGCCCGTTCATTTTAACCGTCACTCATTCGTTTGTGTGTGATGAACGTTTTTAAAAAAAATTTTACACTATACTTGCATGCTCTTTTTTCTTTCTCTTTCTTTATTGACTTTTCTTAATATGTTTTTCTTGTTGTTTGTTTTCAGTCAAAACAACAAAACACCACTAAACATTATTTAGCTATTATTGTACAGCCAATCGCACACAATGGCGGGAATGTAATTTTACTTCTGTCTATATACTAAAATTTCTGCTCGCCTGTCAACTTCGGGTGGATTTTACGCGCGAAACCAAAAAACGGTACCGTACGTGTGACAACCAGCCAGCCAACAAACAACGTAGTCAGTCAGTCCAACCAACCAACAACGTAAAAACAAAACACGCGGTTAAATCTCATGCAACAGTGGAGTATTGAGGACTTTTTGGGATAGCAGCAAGCAACAGAAAACAATAAAAATAATAGATAGTGGATTTCTTTATGCCCAACTTACTGTCATAATGATAACAAAAGCTAAATACACCAAAATGTTTTGGAGTTGCCAGGCTGTTGAAAACTGTGAGTATCACCATTTTATTTGTTAGAAATATATTCAAAATTTCTTGTTATTTAAAATTACACTTTTTAAAACTTCATTTATAAAAGCTATTTTTTTAATATTTTACTCTGAAATTAAATTTAAAATAAAGAAAAAAAAAATATTTTTGTTAAAAGAAATTAAAAAAAATTTCTAATATAATGAAATTCACAATTCAATTGTTCAATAATTCAAAGATCAAATATTAAAACATGTTAAATTTTTGGATTTCTTTCCTGTACTGTATGTACCAGTTAATATTTGTCAACTAAATTAAATCATAAAACTTACCTTTATTCGAAAAATATTTAATAACAATTAAAACAATTTATTTTATAATTTTATCTTTATGAATTAATTTTATTTTATTATATTATTGCATTTAAAACAAAATACTACTTAAGATTACATATATACATTTATTCCTTATATCAATCAAAAAGGGTGCGATTCTGC
Organism: Lucilia cuprina; assembly: GCF_022045245.1. Taxonomy (NCBI): domain Eukaryota; kingdom Metazoa; phylum Arthropoda; class Insecta; order Diptera; family Calliphoridae; genus Lucilia; species Lucilia cuprina. The sequence goes on along the minus strand of NC_060951.1, from coordinate 1,891,412 downwards.
AACACAGATTGAAAACCTGTAAAAAATGAAAAAAAGAAAAAATAAATAGTTAATAGTTTAGTTAATATAAAAAACAGTATAAAGCTTCAATTAATAATTATATATATGTAAAAATATTTTAATATTCTGTAATTGCTTTAAAGAAATTGTAAATTTTATTGTAAAATCCTTTCATAAATATAGGTAGATAGATAGATAGATAGATAGATAGATAGATAAATAAATAGATAGATAGTAGATACTTAGATGGTTAGA